>NC_045130.1:26945694-27248725 GCF_007655135.1 Punica granatum | reverse complement strand
GATGAAGAGGAAAGCACCTGTTGGTTCACCGCCAATAAGAACATCACCCATGTCAAACTGCAAAATAATTAATTATTAATTACTGATTTTTTCCCCCAAACAAAGTGATGCGGCAAATTAATAAGTACTAGTCAGTCAACCTGCCAATAGCCTTTCTGTGTCACAGGCACGTAAGTGTGCTTGCCCTTGAAATGCTTCGGATCAACTCCACCAAACACGATTTCACCACCTTCTTCCTCCTGAGCATTACGGTTGAGCCAGAATGAGAATACAGGTTCTTTCACAAGCCCTTGGTTCATCATATTGTACCTATTCAATTAATACAATATATTAGTAAAAGTTGGTACGTTCAAGAGCAGAGCAAATGATTGAAATTGTCCTGATAAGGGCTCATTCTACCAAATTGGAACAGCATTTCCAACAGAAATCTCTTGAAAACCGAGTCCAAGAATGCCATCAAACTTGGCCACCATGAATGTGACGCTGGGCTCTCGGGTTGCCTCTATAAATTCCTGCAGAGGATAATGAAGCTCCAGCAAATTCTATAACGATGCATTTAAAGTTTAATAAGATACGAAGAGGAAATGAACTGACCTGATTCTTAACAACTAGGTCACCAACTATCGCATCATCATTGCTGAAGAAACCAGAAACAGCCCCAGTACCATATTTAATGGAAGCCGATTTTCCTGAAGAATCAAAAACAGAACCAAGGGCTTACATCCGAATTAACTAGACAACTCCATCTGTCAATGGCTAGGACCAAAGATGAAAGAACTATTAAAGAGATGACAGTGTCGGTGCACTCAGCTCTGCAAGCTTAGCGTTTAACAGAAACTTTGTCATTTAACACGATATCGGACCACCTGTTCCCATTTCTAGTATCATAATCTTATTAAGGTTTTATACTTGTCATGTCCTTTTTCGTTTCATATCATCACCATCTTTCATATATGTGGTGTGCTAAACATGTATTTTTTCTACATTGAGCTTAGACTTCTAGAGAAGCCTGGTCAATTAAAACAATTTAATCTTTTGTGTGCTTCTTTAAAACATGCTTGTTTATGAAAATGGAGACGTAAACATACAGTATGTCCCAATACAAACTATCGAATAATATATATGGTGAGAAGCAGCTTAGTTAGAAAGATCAGACACAAACCGTTCTTCTGATATGTTCTTGACTGACCAGACTTGTACCTGGAATGGAAATAGCATGCCACCTGCAATAAACTCAGAAGTTTCTCCAACATCAATATTTTAGTTATGTATATCCTCAAGCACTCCTCTTGTGTTTGAATATAGAAACATACCGACAAAATGCACTTTGATGAGGGCACCCACAAATTAGAACTACCCGAGTCGAAAATCACAGTGAAGTTCTGTGGAGGAGTCCCAATACCAATCTCACCATAGTACTGAGCGTCCAAGTAGTTCTTCAGGGCAACAATATCGATGTCCTCAGAAGAGTCTCTGAGCCTTCCGAGGAAACGATTCTTCATGATATATGACCTCAGAGACTCTCCCGCCTCAGACTCTAGCCATGAGGCGATCCAGTTGTCTTCGTCCAATTTCATCTTCTTCAGCTTGATCCGAGACAGTCCATTATCAGCCACAGGGTAGGCTGAGGACAGTGCGAGGCATGAAAACAGCAGGAAGAGCAGGTCCGATTTACCCATCTTTTTCCTCTGAAATCATAACGAGACCTCATGATCGGGTGCACATATTGAGATCATCAACCAAATAAGGCAAAACAAAAGAAAAATCTTCATAATGCTTAAGATGCTAAAAGGCCCCGCATTTCTGCCTGTATCACATACATCACTGCCAAGTCTTGCTCAAATGAAATAGTACAAAGACTCAAGCAGAACATTCTTCGACTGCCTGTATCACATACGTCACCACCAAGTCTAGCATAAAAGAAATAGTATGGAAAGTCCAGCAGAACATTTTCCAATTACCATAGTCAAACAGAACATCATTGTCAGTGTAGTCTTCAGTATTTAACAATAACATTCATCAGAACCAATCAAAAGAGAATATACCACAATAGCACACGCCCTCACCCGCTAGTCAAATGGTTCCAGATTCAATAAAGGATTTTTATTTCATTATAAGAGGTCCACGGGCCTCCTTGTAACCCGAAAAAATAAACATCCATTGGAACCATTTGATTTACAAGTATGACAGATATAAAGAGGAAGCATGAATTGCTAATGTACTCCAAAAACGCTACAAGATTTTCCCTTATTAACCAATATCAGATATATATAGTTCTGGTATTATCTGAAAGGGTCTCGCTCTATGTGAGTGAGGACAAGAAAACCGAACAGAAAGATTATGCGAACTCCAACAAATGGACACAACCACAATTCAAAGCAGAGAACAATGACCAAAGCAATTAGCAACATTTTCAAATGCAATCAATTTTCATTAGATTTTCGACTTCAACTGCCAAACTCATGTTTCAAATGGACGCCTGTGATCATCAATCCATCGCCATCGATTCTTTCATCACGGGAAACAGAGCTTGAGGAACAGAGAAGCCGACTGATCGAGAGATACATAATAAGTAAATAAAGGGAGATTAAAGAAAAAAGCAAAGAATGCACGAATGAATCAGGGAGAAGACCTCACCGGAGTGAGAGAAGCCGATCAGCGCCGACAGGAGGAAGTGGAAGAGAGGAGGAAATGTGTTGTTGCGACCTTCAATCAAAATCCATCAAGGAGAGAAAAAACAGAGAGAGAGAGAGAGAGAGAGAGAGATGGAAGAGGAGAGAACTGCCTCGTGGTCATGGCGACGTGGCGGGGTATAAGAAGGGCCACGCCACGGCACAGACAGCCAGGGGGAGCGACCCCTGCTGCTTCTCTGTCTGTCATGCTTTCCGCCACCTTAGTTAATAGTACGCACCAAGCAGCTTCTGGTTCGGCCACGACTACGAGAGGGGAGAGAGAGAGAGAGAGAGAGAGAGAGAGACCACTTTGTTCCGTGTTTTCCAATTTGGCCCCTGTAGTGTAGTATTATTAGAAAACTATCGATATGGATATCGAAAAACTTTAAAACTAATAAATTACTACTTGAAAGTTATTTTGAAACAAAATGATCATTGAAAAACTGAAATTTATAACATTTTGGTACCACCGTCCAGATTTCATAAGTGCCATTACGAGAAAATGATGTGGACGCTTATGTGGTATCTAGTAGGCAAACGGCCCCGATTAACGGTGCACGTCATCATATACGACATCGTTTTTATCATCCCAATATAATTTTTAAAAAAAACCCAAAGTCGTCGTCACCAGCAAGTATCCTTTTCCCCTCCAATCTGCAATCAATTAAGGCAAAAACAGAGAGCTGAACAGGGGAGTTTGGGCAAGCGGAAATCAGTCAAATTAGGGTAAACGACGGACTCAGACCAGACGAACTTGACGTCGCCTCCCATCAGAAGAGTCATGGACGCTGTTCGACCACCGCACGGGCCAAAGTTTGATCGCACGGGAGCCGCAGCAACTGCTAATCAGACCAAACGAACTCGTCGAGTTTGGGTTCGACCAGACAGACTTGTCGTTCGTGAGTTCGACCACCGTACGGGCGCCGCACTCAGACTAGACAGATTTGTCGAGCTTGGGTTTGACCAGTGATTTGGTCTTTCCTACAATCCTAGCTGAAGTTCATCTACGACCTCCATTGCAATATAGATTAGTTCATCTGCAATCTCTTCAGCCGAATCAGCCCTCTCGAGGTTAGTCGATTTTCACTTGATTTGGTGATGAACGGTAGTTTTAACCGGTTGGTGTTGCTCGAAGTCGAACATGAATATGAAACTGGTTGATTTTCACTCGTTGTGCTCCTAACAATTTACACTACTATTTGAATATGAAACCTTTTGAATCTAGATAGAGCACAACTGTTGTGGCGATGTGCATTATTCTCTCTATCGTTGACAGGAAAATCTCAACAAGGTGATGGTCCTTCGTGAGGATGTCGTTGTGTGGGTGACGTTGTCCCCTATTGCGTTGTTTTGTCTTGCTTTTACTGTCGGTCTGCTCGAAGTTGATAACTTGCCCTAATTTTGATAATTTTGATTGCAGTAACATTTCGATGGGGGAGGGAAGGGATGATGAGAAGAGGGAATAAGCAGAGGAGTTGAGGGTGCAGAAGAAAGTTGAACAAGGTATCACCTTCAAGATGAGCTCGCATTCTCATTGCTGCAAATGCCACGGTGAGTATGATAATTTCCCTATGAACCTTGATCAAGCCTCAGCAACCTCCAAGTACAGTTGTTTGAGCATGGACGAGGGTGATTCGACCATGGATAGAGATGGAATCATTCTATGTTATTACAGAATGCCAGTGGTGAGGATGATATCAAACACAACAGCAAATCCATGGCGTTCATTTTACAGGTGCCCTTTTTGGAATGATGATGCAAGGAAGTGCACGTATTTTCAGTGGGAGGATGAGTTGTATATCAATAGAAGCTTGTCCTAAAAACAGAAGATAATAAGTAAGTTAAGGAAGAATTTAGAGAGGAGAGAGATGTAGCTAAAGAGATGGAGGCATTTGTATTTCGTTTTAGTTATAATAGTGGTTGTATTAGGAAGCTTGGTTATGATGAAATGAAGTATGATTGTCTATGTAGTTTGTCTAGGTGGTCTGTTAGGGAGTTGCTCTTTGTCTAGTGACTGATGTAATTCCTCTGGTTAAGGAATGATTTGTGGTTGCAATGAAAATGCAAATGAATTTGGTTGAATTCCTTTGTTATGAATTTGGTTGGATCTGGTACTAAATTGTATGCTCATATAGAGAATCACTTCTTGTATTGAGTGACAGACAATTCATATCGGGGATAAAATCATTCCTTTGAATTCACTCATTGCCGGGATACAGGCTATAAACACACAATGGATTAGGCAGATTATAATTCCAATGGCATCTTACCTCTCCCATGAATGGATGAAAGTAAAGAAAAATGAAATAAACATATAGGTAGATGTACGGACCCGAATGTGAATTCTCGTCGGGGTCCGCATGCGCACGACCGAATCACGCGGCTTGGAAGTGTCCACCTTCTCGGGGATGTGTGACGGACACGTGTGAGAAGGAGTCGACACTTATCATTTTACTACCCAAAGTTCGAGGGCCAATAAGTTACTCGGGTCTAGGGGTATGAAACACCTAGTTTTGCTAAAGCATTGGTCTATGCGGAACCAAAAAGTCCGAGTTCGGGGTTCACGTTACGTGCGGGTCTATATCCTGCACGTCCTTTCGGTACTCTGATTTGCTAGGCTTGCAATTTTATTTCATTTATCGCGTGAATTAAGCAGCGCTTGGCTTACACGTTTTGACATTGGAAATTCGGTGAACTAAACGATGTCGGTTGAGAAACATAAAGAGAAGTAAACCCGTATGTGAGGAATCAATTCACTATCTTGCGCTACAATTCATCAAACTATGATGTTTGAATTCCTGCGTGAACCGGAACCTCGAAATCTTGGGATTACTCTTGTCTGGGCCAGCATTTGACTGATTCGATTAATTCGACTCTCGTACCATTCGCTCATCGATTGGGATTCTTATAGAATGAATGTATAAAATAAATCCTTACAATGCGCTCAAAACAATAAATACAAATTACAAATGATTGAATCACAGTCGATTCGTGTTCGGTTATTATTCCGCTCCGACTCGCCGTGAGTTCAGGGAAAAATTGAAAAACTGAAATTCAACTAAGCTCTCAGTGAATGGGGCATGAACCCTGTGATTGATGATTAGGGCGTTGAACTCCTAGTGCAATGCGTCCTATGGGTCAGGCTCGACTCATACAGACAAACAATAGCAGAAAAGTAACAAACAACATGTAGATTGCAGATAATGTGTTTGTTATTGCCAAGTGTACGTGGATTAATAAGTTATTAACCCAGGGGTGTTTTTGCAAGCAAATGCCATATGTTAAACAAGCAAACACGTGCAAAACATTTTGCATTCGGCTTTATTTCAAGGACCTGACAGACATGGTGTCTGTAGTCAAGTCATTTGTGTGTGGATTGCTTTTAAAATTGTTCTGTATTGTGACACTGAATTTTCACTAAAATAGCCAAACTCGTGTTTTGACTCTAAATTTGGAACCTAGAGTTCCCCTAACCATTATCTAGTGTTTGGTTAGGTCGAGTGAAAGGTTAATAAGCGTTTTTGCATGTTTTGTGACAGAGATAATCATTCTAGTTACCCGAGTCTACAATAGGATGATAGAAACTCATTAGTTGATAAGAAAAGGTTTTGCAGATGAACCTGCACCTGAACAAGTAGCCTATTCTTATCCCGATACCATAGTGTTTCTGTCAAGCTAATCATAGGGGTGTCGTTGAATTGTGAAAAGATAATTTTGCCCTTTATTTGAAAATTGTTTTCAGAAAAGGGAAACATCGCAGTGCGGGCCACCTCGGCTTGTAGCCGGTGTCGACCAATTCCCTGGATCGTCCAAGGTTATACAAGAACCTCGAAGAAGCCAAAGAACCAGTCGATCTAATCAGAAGTGATCTAGAAAGATCTTCTGTATCTTGACCTAAGTTACTTGAAATCAAGTAAAAACTCAAGTTGAGACACATAAGTCCTCTCTAGACGTCCGTGCTACATCGGACTGCAAGTTTCGGGTTTTGAAATAGACAAGTTTTGAATAAAGCATTAACGTTATTTAACAACTCATCGACGCGAGTTATCAGTTAATTGTCAATTCATGCAAACTTATCAGTGCCAAGTGAATTTAATCGTGTGAATGTCCCGATTAACCCGTTGGTGAATTTACAACTTAAAATTAAATGCCGAATGCAGTGAATGTCCGAGTTACAAATAATCAGACAGATCATGGATTGATCCCCTAAATGAAGTCTGAGTACCCAAAAAGCTTAATTTAATTAAAACAATTCATGACATGGCGACCAAGACAGGTCCAGGAAAGTCGAGGATAATTTGGTCAAAATGACCAAAATACCCTCGGAACCCAAATGGCCCCGAAAGAATCACCTATACATGAACCCATGCATTTTGCTTTAAAAACAATGTTTTAAAGTTAGCATGCGGGATTTCCGACGATATTGAAATTTGCAATTTACACAAAATCCGAGAAATGAATTTCATCAAGGTAAAAAGACCGTTCTTGACCCGAATAAGGTTGAGGAATCTTCGGCTCTTTCCTCTTGGGAATAGCCGTGGGTTTCCTTGACCCATTTTTGGTTTCAAGCCTTCTCTTTAACCCAATTTCGACTATTTCTCGCATGCTCAAACGTTAAATACGATAAATGATACGTATTTAACAAAGCCGGTATCGCCATGATTTGGAAAACGCATTTTAAACATACAAACATGCACAAACATTTTATTTATGGAATCGATAAAATAATACCGGTTCCATGGATACGGGAAAGCATAAAGATTCGGGAAACAACTTAAATTGGGGCAAGGAAACCGGTCTTGACCCGAAAAGGTCAAGAATACCCCTTGGTTACCTCTCCAAGAGGTTAATCCAAGAGGTATCTCGGCTTTTCCGGGTCGATATGGCTTTCTTGACTTCGATTTAAACATTTCTCGACATGCTAGCACGTTAAACGATGACAAACATCCATGATATAACACGAAAGTTGCATAAAACTTAAATCTTAGAAGTAAAACATGCTTAAAACCACTTGTAACTCCATAAATACAACAAAAATGTAAAAGTCCTAGCTCCTCTAAGTCGGGAATGGTTATACCTAATCTCGGGATGCAGGATGGGACTGTAAAAAGTTGGTTTGGACCGTTGGTGGGTCGGGTTTGGCTGTTTTGGCTTGAACAGACCCGAATAGCACAGACAGACCCAGGTAAAAATTTCTGACCCGACTGAGCAAGTTTCGGGTCGGACGTCACCACGGTGGCTCCCGATGGTATTTTGATGCAAGGTCAGCTGCTCCCAACTCCTAACTAACCTCCGGAGGTGACTGTGGTGGTCGTTCGAAGAAAAGAGACTCGGGTCGACCCGTATAGCCCTGCAAAAATCAAACAAAACAGAGCTCGTCCAGGAACAGACCCGACTGGGCAAGGTTCGGGTCGGACGTCACCACGGTGGCTTCCGATGGAATTTTGATGCAAAGGCGGTGGCTCCCGACTCCTAAGAGACCCCTGGAGGTGTCTGTGGTGGTCGTTCGATTCCAGAGTCATCGAGTTGACCCGTATAGCCCTGAAAAAATCACGGAAAACAGAGTACGTCATGGAAACAGACCCGACTGGGTAGTTTTTGGGTCGGACGTCACCACGGTGGCTCCCGATAGAATTTTGATGCAAGGTCAATGACTCCTGACTCCTAACTGACCCTCGGAGGTGGCTACAATGGTAGTTTTGCGAAAAGAGTCTCGGATCGACCCAATCTGCAAAGAAAACCACAAATGAATCAGAAAATTCGACCTGACTGGGTAGTCGGGCTATTTTCTTCTTGCTGGGTTAAAACCAGCGGGTTTTTCTTGTATTTCTCGACTCCTTGACACCCTAGGGTTGTGTGGGGAGGTGTTTGATGGGTTTTGGCAGCTCAAACCGGTCCGAAAATGCGTGAAACCCGGGTTGCCATTTTTGACCCGAGAAGAGCAAAAATCTATTGGGTTTTGTGGTGGCTTGTTCCGATGGGTTGGAGGCTTCAAACTTAAAATCTAAGCTCGAAAATGGATAGAGGGGGTCAAAAACATGGGGGATATGAAGTTTGGTAAAGTTTGGATTTAAGTCGGGATGGTGAATACCATGATTCTGACGTAAGTCTTGAGGGGTTTTGCTTTGCTGAAGCTTGCTACGGTTTCTTCAAGTCTTGGAGAGCATTTGAAGAGTGAGAAAGCTTGAGAGAGATGGCTAGGAGGTGTATGATTAAGTTAATAACATTTGGGGAATATATAGGTGGAAATTAAGTACAATTAAGGGTAAGGATTAGGGGGATCTGAATTTTTAATCAAGATAGGGATGAAGACTTCTTCAAAATATATTAATGAAGAAGAGCCAAATGCATTGATGGTGAATTGAAGTAGGAGTGTAAAATTGAAAGACTTAGATATTTGTTTGGGCAAGTTGATCAAGAGAAGACAAGAGGCAATGGAGAGGCCGGTCATGGAGAATTATGACTGCCCTAGGGCAGCCCATGGGTGTCATAGGCTTTGAGGGAAATTCGGGACGAAGTTCGGGTCTCGATTGATTACATGTTCGAGATTTGTGGCTCAAACAAACGTCAAATTGTCAATGTGCGTGTGAAAACGGTTCACACGCACCCGAAATCATCCATTTTACCCAAAGGAATGCTCGTGTGGTTATTGGGCTCGGAAGCCGGTTTTACTCATTTCAGGCGATCAGAGCAAAGTTAGTCGTTTCTGAATGCGTATATCGTATCTGCATTCCGCATTGGTCATTTTGATGTGCATTGTCAATCAGACTGCAAATTTGACCAATAAGTTGATATTGCAAATGTGAAGCCGGAGACGTCCTAAGAGTCTGAAGCTGGATTTCTCATAATACTTTCTGAGTTGGTTGGATGATCTGAAGATTGTTGCGATCTCTGTTCGTTAAGAATAGACCCCGAATGATTGAAAAAGTGCATATGAGACCCTAAAAGTATTGTTCTAAGGGCCTGGATGGATTGTGGGATTCCATCTGAGGATTTCACATTGAGCCTTGGGGTGAGTAGCACTGTATTGGCCAACCATCTAACGTCAAGTTTCTGCCAAAAGGACCTCCGATTATGATTTTCCGTTCAAAACAGTGTTTTCTACCATTCGGAGGTCATTCGGGAAAATGAAAGGGATATTACAGTCTGATTTGCCCAATTGCGTCTACCCGCTGTAGTTTTTGGGGCAATACATGGCTAACTTGGATTGCCGATGTTCTATCAGAGCAGTCTCCGGATATGGTTTTCCGTTGAAAAGTATGTTTGTTCTGCCACTCGGGAGTAGTTCGAGGTGTCTACGTGACTTCCGAAGAACAATCTAAAGCAATGTTCATACTCTGTATAATTGTTGGATGTGACTGAATCTGACATCGGGTACTAACTTTTCTCTGGTGAACCAGTGTTTTTGGACTCCCACTGAAAAGTTGTCTGTATATAGAAAATTACTCTGTATAGAGCAGATGATCTGCGAAATGTGTTTGAAGACACTTTTCATATGTTTGCCACCGCAATGGATTTTTCGAGTCCATTATTGGATATTTTCTGATGATTGAGCGAACCAACAAAAAATAGCACTGTCGGCAATGTATACTGAAAACACCGGTTTGGATGTTGTTTAGGCTTTCTATTTGCTTTGTACGTCGCTAGATGATTTTGTATGTTCTTCTGTCATGTGCTTGAATCATCTGCTTATTTCTGTTGACTTGAGAATGAATAGCAACTTGCCGCTTTATCGAGCCCTCTTCTGCATCGATGCTCAAGTCAGGGCCTGGATCATTACTGATGTGCATTGCTTGAATTGATGAGCCAAAATGGGGTGCTGACAGATAACATGAAAGAATATAAAGAAACACCAAAGAGCTGTGGCTATTAACGCAAATTGTTTAGCATTCAATGTTGTCTCGAAGCACATACCAGTACAGGAAGCTTCAGTTTATGCCTCAACTTTGGACCAAACCAAATTGCCAAAATACCAACTTCTCATAATCATTCCCAAAAAATTAATCATCTTAATAATTCCATTGATATATGACCTATACAAATCATAACTGCAGTTCATCCATACAATTACACTTGAATCACTGCTGCATTCTCTCTACAAAAACCATCAAAATGAAGCAAGAATATTTGCGGCCAACAGAAAGCCTCATGTACAGTTCTTCCTGTACTTCTTCTGTGACAGAGATGACTGAGGCCTAGATAGTTGAATTTCAACGGCAATACTCGTACTAGTTGTCCTTGCTCTCTTCCTCCTATGCATTTGAGCATTTGAACCTAATGGAGCATCAGTTTCAACAGCTTTTTCTGCTTCCTTCCTCAGCTGCATATAGCAATAAACAGACACAATTCAACAAGTGCAAACGCAGCAAATTCATGACAATTCAACAGAGTTAGTAGATGCAGCAAATTCAACAAGTACAGAGTTGTTGAACAAATTCCGTACAGAGTATACAGAGCAAATTCAACAATGGCAAAGGTAGCAAATTCACACAAGATAAAGCAGAGGCAGTAGAGGCAACAAATTCAACAAGTGACATTACTACTGAACAAGTTTCGTATAGAGTGCAGAGGCAGCAAATTCAACAAGTGCAGAGGCAACACATTCAACACAATTAAGCTGAGACAGTAGATGTAGCAAATTCAACAAGTGACATTACTGTTGAACAAGTTCTACAAGCCGCATTAAAACATTAAAAAAAAAAGCATTTTTCAATTGAACGTACAGACAAAGCATCCCACGGTAAAAGCAACATACAACTTCAAGCAAAGCCACAGTAAGAGCAAGAGACAACAAAGGAGAAAAGGGCAATAACAAAAGGAAGGACTGAATCATTAAACTTTGTTAAATCGACAACAACTTGTTATAAAAGCTAGAAACAAAAGCCATAATAGTTCATAAAAACCAAAACTACTTTCAGTGAGCTCCTCTTCTAGGTAAAGGGGCTCTCTACTACACATCTAAAGAATTATACATAAACCTGCCACACATTTTCCTTCTTTATACTCCTAAATGCTTCAATCTAGAGTTAGGGACCACAACTTCGATAGAAGGTAAAAGCAACAGACAAACCAGACCCATAGAGATAGGGGACTACAACTTCGAGCAACAACAACTGGTCAAACCTACCATTCATCAGCAAATCAAGAGAAAATCGACTAACCTCGAAGCAGATAAACCAGACCTGGTGTCCCTACGCGCGTGGAAAAGAACCAATCATATTTCTTCTTTTCCCTTTGCTCATGTATAACACCACAGCTTCCTTCAACCTCCGGGACCGGGGTCAACTACTCAATCGTCTCTCTACTTTCCCTTCCTCAATCTTCTCCCTCCCATGTTTCAATCTACAGTCGCACGAGCAAAGAAACCCGCAAAGATATGGGTGATGAGAGAGGTGGCCATGCGGTGGTCAAACTCAAGCTCGATGAGTCCGTTTGGTCTAAGTGCGGCGCTCGTGCGGTAGTCGAACTCAAGCTCGACGAGTCCGTCTGGTCGAACCCAAGCTCGACGAGTCCATCTGGTCGAACCCAAGCTTGACAAGTCTGTCTGGTTTGATCAGCAGTTGTTGCGGCGCCCATGCGGTAGTCGAACTCTGGCCCATACAGTGGTCAAACAACGCCGACGACTCTTCTGATAGGAGGCGACGTCGGGTTCGTCTGGTCTGAGTATGCCACTTGCCCTAATTTGACTGATTTCTGCTTGCCCAAACTCGCTTGTTGAGCTCTCTGTTTTTGTTTGCCCTAATTAACTGCAGATGGGGGTGGTCGAGAAGGTGACGACGACTGTGGGTCAAACTTTTTATTATTATTATTATTATTATTATTATTATTATTTTATATTGGGATGACAAAAACGACGTCGTATATAATGACGTGCACCTTTAATCGGGGCTGTTTGCCTACTAGATACCACATAAGCGTCCACGTCATTTTCTCCTAACGACACTTACGGAATCTTGACGATAGTACCAAAATATTATGGATTCTGGTCTTTCAATGATCATTTTATTTCAAAATAACTTTCAAGTAGTAATTTGTTAGTTTTAAAATCTTTCGATGACCATTTTGATAGTTTTCTCTAGTATTATTGCCTTGGGTTTTTGACCTTTTTTCTTCACTACTAGGCGAAATGGTTGCAGATGCGGCATACTCTATGATATATGTAAAAATGGTGTGCACGAATACCGGGTATACTCGGAATTGGTCGGAACCTACCAGCTAGAATAGGGTCCAGGTAATTCATATTGAAAATAAGATAGGATCTGCATATTAAAATAAGGAACCTGTGAAAACCGATTTTGATTTTGGTTCTTGCATGTAGGATACCCAGAACCAAAACCGATACTGGCATTCAGATAATAATTTTTCCCATTATATATATATATAGTTATATTCAAATATTCCTATATTTAAAAAATATAATCACTAATTTAAAAAAAAATCTAAATCTATGTCGACATTCTATTTTGCGTGATTATTAATTATGGATAGACATTTTTAATTTTATTTAGCGAGACAAAAAAATTTACAGGTTTTAGGATACCTGAAACATGTGGTATAATACAGGTTCCGATTCCATAACTCAACAAGGTAGGGTCCAGTTCCAAAATTTTGAAACTTATATCTTACAGGGTATGGTTCGGGTATCGTAAAAAAAAGGGTAGCCGAACCCGCACACCCTAATATGTAAACATACATGCGCTTAAAATGCATGTACGGTACATACATTTGTTTATTTGGAAATTTTCAAATAATTAATTTATATAACTCAAGCAAATAATATAAAAAAGTATGTAAATTATTTGAGGTCAACTAATTTATTTAAAATATATAAATAATTTATTTGCATGTACTAGATATATATATATATATATATATTCAACCTTATATATTGTAGACCAACCCTTGCGAATGCGCATGCTAGAGTAATTATCATCTTAATTGATAAAGGGTAAATTATCTAAAAAAGCTTGAACTTTACTCATTTTTCTTTATTTTAGCATCAATTTTTATAAATTGTATAGAAAGTCACCAATTTGAAATTAATTCTCCTGTCAAAGATACCGTTGGTTCCCCATCAATTTTGATGGATTTTAATTATGTGGCGCTAACTTCAACTTTATTCTTTTTCTTTTTCTGTTTTAATTTTTTCAACTAATTTGATATTATTTAAATACTTTGTGGGCCCACTATTAGTGCGATGTGTACACCGTTGGTGCCACATAAGTAAATCCGTTAAAATTGATGGAGAGCTAGCTACATGTTAGACGGGAGAACAAAATCGAAATTGGTGACTTTCTATGCAATTTTATAAGTTTGCGGTAGAAATGAGATAATAGGCATGGTACACTAAAATTATGCTCTTTACCTTATTTGCGTTAAGGGTTTACTTAAATCTATACATTCTTCCAAGGGCAACCGTTTCCGCTTTCTTTCACTTTTTGAATCTTGCTGGCCCATTGGGCCTTTTATTGACCTAGTTGGGCTTAGGTCCATCTTTTCGTTCTTTGAGTGGCCCGTATACCTGTTCCCTGTCATATACTCCTATATAGGCTATAACTATTAGTTGAATGAATGAATGAATCTTTTTTCATTTAAAAGAATTTAAAAAAAAAGACGAAACGGATGAAGAACCTTTTCATATCCGTGATTTAAAACTTTGACAGAAGTTCACAGTTTTCACTTTTCACTGAAAAAAGAACTCGAAAATGAAAAAAAAAATTAATAGTAAATATTGATATGGACTAGATTCAGGAACGGGCCCGGGCTTAACTGAGCCGACCCAATAATCGGCGGAAACCCGATCACAGACTGGGAATGGGGACAAGACCCGATCCAGTTCACTATAAAAGGGCATATTTCTACTTTGAGAAGGGAAATAATAGTAGTAGTACTATGAAAAAAGGAAATCCTTCGAGCGCAACAACAGTCCCGAGCCAAACAAGGCACTGAAGCCTCGTGGATGAGTTCGTGCCAGGGGACGCAAATGATACTAGCTAGGAGACTCTCCCGGTGTTGTGTGATGGAAGAAACTCGCCTGATGTGTTGGGATGACATTGAAGGAGCGGGTTGTATGTCCATGTGCACGTGTGGGGCTCACTCACACCTTATCATGTCCAATATATAGTCGAGGTAGCCAATGTGCACCTCATGGTTAGTCGGGCCTGAGCATGGAACTCATGGTCGTCAATCAATCCAAGGCGGTGGGTATTCAAATTCACGTGGCATGTATTAATAAAGCGTCAAGCCACGTGTTTGTTTCGGAAGGACGGAAATTCAAATTTAGGATAGCAGTCAAAATCCAGCACTGAAAAATGACAAAGAAATCCTTGAATTTATAAAAGATTGTTTGTCACAACTTATCAAGTCAAGATTTTGTATTGAAGATTAATCAATAGCTTATAGGCCCAATGAAAATTTTATATGAACCTCCATACTGTAAGTAAAATCCGCCTATTAAATTTCCATTGGGCTTATACGGGCTCGGGCCCATATCCACTTAAAAGCTCAAGCTGATAAGTGGTGGTACCCAAGCCATATATTAACCCATGGATTTTCCTTTTCTTTTCCAATGTGGGATTTATCCCATTTTACTTCTCAACACCCGCCCTCACGTGCAATGTGTGGTCTATTTCTGCCTACACGTTGTCACGTGCCCTTAAATACCCGCCCTCAACAATTGACCTCGAGTCGGGCTCATCTTCCGTGCTCGGGCGAGGGGGGACACTAACACGAGGCGCACTCTTGCGTGCACTCGGACATACTGGGCCTGGAGTGGTGTGAGTCCATGCGCATACGCGCGTAGGCATGCGGAAGCATAACCCGATTTGATATCATATTAAATTTCCATTGGGCTTATACAGGCTCGGGCCCATATCCACTTAAAAACTCAAGCTGATAAGTGGTGGTACCCAAGCCATATATTAACCCATGGATTTTCCTTTTCTTTTCCGATGTGGGATTTATCCCATTTTACTTCTCAACACCGCCAATATAAACTCCATTTATCCACGATGTGTTAAGTAAAATCCGACTATATAAACTCAATTTGTCGCTAGACTAATACATAGTCGTGGATGGGGCGGCTTCTTTATTTTACTTTTGTTCAAAATCTGAGTCTTAATTCACATGCAATAGCATGTGCCCGCCGCTCATAGAAAAAGGCCCAACTAGGCGGCCATAATAATTCATTAGAAAAAGAGAGCGAAAAGGGCGAAGGATTCTTTTGTTGGAAAAGCATACTTTTCTTCTTTTTTTTTCATGTGAATGTGATATTTAAAAGTCCATTAGATTTCAATTAATTCAGTTAAATTGAATTGATTCATTAAGAGAGTTTCTCTTAGTGTGAATTTTTTTTATTCACAAAATTCGAATTTAAAATATTATTTTTAAAAAAATATGCGTTGAATTGTTTCAATCAATTTACGTTTATTTCGATAAAAAGATACTTTACCAATACGGAGAGTGTTCAAACGGAGTAAAAGGATATACTTTTTTGTACGGTGGACAAAGGGTGTACGGTTTACGACCCACAATGTTCCACGTTCTCGTTCGTTCCCCATCAAATCTTGTTTCTTATTATATAATCAAAACCACATTACTCAATCATTACCCGAAAAGAAAAGTACATTATTCAATTGTTACTTGGCACCCATTACCCTTTTGCGTACTATGTAACATGCAAATGAGCTCCCCTCATATAGTAGAATTCACACGTATACATCATCCTAATTGAGAATAAAATTGGATTGGTTGACTGCAATTTAAATAGAATGTACTTTATCGGCACGTTAGTTTAGAATTAAACTTAAGCGTGGTCATAAATCATATCACGATGCGGTAATGACAAATAGAATTACCAACACCCTGACTTTTAGCATTGAACTTCTCCCTAACTTTGTCTTTTCAGAAAATGATATAGAGTTTAGTAATCGAAAGAAAATAATATATAGAGTACAACATAGATATCAGATCTCTGAGGTTGTACGCTACAATAAGGAACAATGGGATGTGTAAACCCCCAGAAGATATCTAAGGATGCATCTGTACGCCATAGATCATAGGTAGAGTTGATTACGTCATAAAATGTATATAACCCGTTATTTATTAGATATAGGCATAAGTATGCTTTATATGGTAATCCTTACTGCAGCTCATATTGCAGCTCCTAGGTTGATCCCATACGGATGATTAATCCTCTTTTCTCAGGGGATGATCAACTTAATTTTTGCTTTGGCGGGGGTAATCAACGAGAGTCTATGCATAAGAATAATCGTTATATCTAATTAACCCTTGTCTTATTAGGTTTATGCATAAAACCTTGATTTATGAGCATGATCCTAAAATCTTACCCTTGGACTCTGTCTGGGTATTATCAAATTTGAATTGGGATAAAGATTTCAAATCCTTACCTCGTGTTTGGTGGCAACAAGACAAGAGAGGGACGAATTTGAGGAAATGGGAGCCTCATGCCGGCCACCACAGCTAAGACGAGGTAATCGGTGACCTTTACAACCATCAGTGACCTCGCTGGATCGGTGTCGGCTGGCGTTGGGCCACCGTCACCCCTCCCTTCATTTCCAGTTTTCACCGTTCTTCATTTTTTATTTTTAAATAATTGATAAATTTATTTTATTTTTTGAAAATTAAAAGATATTTATTTTTAGAACATGCAAATCCACAAAATTCCTTAAACTGAGTATTGGTGAAAAAAAACACCCAATTGGGATATCCCATCCTTAACCCGTTGAACAAATATAAAGCCTTGATTTATTAGGTTATATTACATACAAATCATAAAATCGTACCCTTAATTTGTCTCATTTTTTTCCGCATAAATACTTAATATATTAGCGTAATTGGCAATCCTTAATACCTTATTGCAGTTTAAATTAGAACACGGAGGGCTCATGGAGCACCTGTATGATCAATCTTTTTAAATTTTCTTGGAGGGAATCAATGGAAGTTTATATGGACCACATGATCCATCGTTTTTAAAATGAAGCAGTATGGATGATCTTCGTAATTAAATGGAGCACATGATTTTGGATTAACCATAACGTGACGTCAATCAATTTTGCATGGAAAGTCAACAATCGTATCTTGAATTCTTTATTTCCAATTAAAAAAGTATATCACCACATACATCAACCTTGCAATAATTCACGAAAACTACAACTGCAACCCCCACCACCTGCACCTCATTTTCTAGGTTTCTCCCCCTCATTTGAACGAAAACCTTTTGACCTTATCAGGCCCCACCCATCATATTAAATTTACCCCTATCCGAAACTAAGGAAATATATATATATATATATATATATATTAGGTAAAACTTGAATTAGTACTAATCATTTCAGCCACGTGTTGCACGTGATTTCTTATCATAATAGAAATTTATATATTTTTATTATAAAGCGTCTTTAAAAATATTAATTAGCTTATAGTTATATAATTAACTCTTTGATAATTATCAAAATAACAATAAATAAAATTGTTAAATTTTTCATATATACGTAAGAAACTATATCATTTATTTAAAAAGTATTAAGATAAGATTAGTAAAAGCATGAACAACATTAGTTTGATTAAAATTAAGATAATAATTAAACCTTTTAATTTCTAAAAAAAATCTTAATTTTCAATATCGATATCGTAAAAGATATTTGGATATATATATCTTTTGTATAAAAATAAATCACTTGTAGCTCACTGAAAAGTAAATCACTCATAAAATTTAAATGTTTCAACTTTAAATAAATTTAATAAAAATGAAAAGTAAATTTATTCCATTCGTTTTACGAACTTCGAAATAAATCAATTCTCTTAACCAATGTGAGTTGGTTCAAGCTATTTGACGCTTGTTCCGCTTAAATAAAATCTCGGATTCGAGTACTTGTGAATGTAGAAAATTCATGCTATGAGAGCTTTACCCCGTAGTAGGCCGATCATGCTTAATTGGATTAGTTAGGGCCTAATTGAACTTCCGGATACCAAGGTTAATACCAAAAAGAAAAATCAATTCTCTAGCATCATTTTTATTTCTAAGTATAATAACTATTGATACATAACATGTGATTTTTATAGAATATTCCAAAAATCCTTACAATCACAATTAATTTTGTAAGTAATTATTTGTGTGAAAAGTTATTAAAAAGTATTTCAACATCCTTTTTGAACTAAATAATCCAATTACGATTTCAAGAGTATAATTAAGCATTTGTAAAATTGGAAAATGAAAAAAGAAACCAATTCTAATTAATCGAATTTGAAAGGATATGTCTATTTCTAAATCGTATGAATTCTTAAAGTAATTTACTTGTATGTTTTTTTTTCTAAGATCCTTACGATTTCAATAATGTAACTAAAACTACTTGCGTGAAAATTTTTGAAAAATATTTCAACATCATTTTTAAACTGAAAAATTGAATTTGATTTAAAAAATATGTTTAAGCTTGTGGATTTGAAAATTAGAAACAAAAATAAATCACCCGTAACTCACTGAAAAGTAAATCACTCATAAAATTTAAAATTTTCAAATTTAAATAAATTTAATAAACACATAAACTAAATTTATTCCATTCGTTTTATGAACATCTAAAGAAATCAATTTTTTTAGCATCATTTTTATTTCTAAGTGGAACTAATATTAATACAGAGCGTGTAATGGTTATTGAATGTTCCACAACTCCTTACAATTTCAATTTTGTAAGTAATTACTTGCATGAAAAATTTTTAAAAAATATTTCAACATCATTTTTTAACTAAATAATCCAATTATGATTTCAAGAGTATAATTAAGCATTTCTAGAAATGAAAAATGAAAAAAGAATCCAATTCTAATTAATTGAATTTGAAAAAATATTTTTATTTCTAAATTGAACGAATTCTTAGATTAATTTACTTGTATTAGTTTTTTCTAAGGTTCTTATGATTTCAATAGTGTAAGTAAAATTACTTGCGCAGAAAATTTTGAAAAATATTTCAATATCCTTTTTAAATTGAAAAATTAATTTTGATTTCAAGAATATTTCAATATCCTTTTTGAGAATATTTCAATATCATTTTTTAATAAATAAATTCAGAAGCATCACTTTTAATTTCTAAGTGGACTTAATATTAACATTAAACTTGTAATAGCCTTTAAATATTCCAATGACGGTTTCAAGAATTTGTAACATTGGAAATTGGAAAAAGAAAATAATTTAATTAATTGAATTTGAAAAGGTTATATTTATTCCAAAATTATAGGACTTCTTCAATCAATTATTTTGTATTATATTTTTTTAATCTTTGAGTTTATTTGATGTTGGCGAAATTGTTTTTAGTATTCTAGTCAACATCGATTTACTTGTTAAACCGAATATTGAAAAATGGAAATAATTAATAAATTGAATTAAAAAAATATATTTATTCATGTATTGCACTAATTTTGAAATCCATCAATTCTTGTATTGAGGGTATAGAAGATGCCACATGAAGATTAATTTGTTTGCATTAATAAGGGTTGAGAAGATCCCGCATGGTTGGATTAGAGAAGTCAAAAGTAACATATGACAGATTATGGTGAAGCCAAGAATAACACTTGGCGAAATCACATTCATTCTCTTTATTCGTGTTGACATTATATATTATATATAGATTTTGATACGTAGTCATGATAAAGCAATCCAATCATTTATTAACACTAGCTTTATGCCCGTGCGATGCACATGTTTTAGCTAGAGTATTTATTTTTAATGATAATTTTAAAATTTTGACATCTTGATTAAAATGCTTAATAAGACATATCTTTCTAAAGTAAAATTGTTTAAATGCTAGTAAAAACAGGTTAAAGACAATTCAAGTGACTATTATATATAAATGTTATTTTTTTAATACGTTACATATGTATACCGATTAAAATTATTAAACATATTGAGAAATAAACTTTTAATGAATATAAATTTATCATTTTAATCTTATTTAATGGAGTAAGAGCAAACTATCTTTATAAATATTTGTTATTTATAAATATGTAGATCATGATTTATGTTTTTGATAATTCTTTAATTAAAATGAATAATATATATTTATAATTGCGTCGTTATTTATTTGCATTTAATTCATCCACATATATCATTAAGAATCTAAGATAGTATTTATTTTCTTTAAAAAAATATTTTTAATGTTAAATATTATTTAAAAATTTTCATTTATGACCATATACTATTTAAAAAATTACGTTTGTACTCCTATTACTGTTGAGATAACATTATATATATATATATATATAGATGATAAAGAGCATATCCATGAAAGATCAACTTTTATGACAAAAACGGAAAAAAAATTATAAATTTTTCTTTTGATATTTGCTCTATTTAGCTGCATTATTTTAGATGTAATGTAAAATCAAAAGTATATGAACCGGTATTAATTAATCTCTTTCTTAGTAAGTTTCGTATACATAATTAAAGTGATAATATTAGCAAGACATTTCCATAATCTACCGGAGCAAATCTCAATTCATGCATACGTACTGATGAATCTAATAACCCTCGATTACTCTCTAAATTTCATTTTCCTCCAGATGTTCTATCGATCCATAATCTATATAGGATAATCTTTAAATCTCAATTACAATTCACGGGAGAAAATGTCAATTCACACCTATATAAAATGTACTGATGAATCTAATAACCCTCGATTACTCTGAATTTCATTCTCCTCCAGATGTTCTATCAATCCATAATCTATATACGATATATAAACGTCGGAACGAACTTCCAAGTCATGCCACATAAGACAAAAAAAGTCTTTAAGTGACTCTACCAATTCTTGCCAATTGATGAACGACATTCACCTCGATGTGATTATAGCATGTTGCAATACACACACCTATATATATATATACACACACACACACTCTGAAAGAAGTCATGAGTTAAGCAATTTAATCGAAATAAGCTTTACGATTTTTTTTCAATCTTTATAATTATCACATGTAAGTTTTGCGGGAAATTTAATAAAAAAATATGCAAAAAGTAGCTGCCAGCTCTGATCAAGATAAGAAGAATTGATCAATGAGAATGGAAGAAAGTTGGGAAAATTAAAATTGATGAATACGTTGTTAACTAATAATTGTCGTGCAAGTAATCTACTAATTAAGCTTAATCTTTTTCTTTCGATTATAAAGAAGACTCATGAGTTTAATATAATAAAATATAAATTCTAATAACCAGTAAAGGGGTATGAAGAGTCCCACCCCGAAAACCAAACTTTCAATCTCTTAGTTAAGAGATAAGATTATATGCCACTATGCTACACCTCTTTGAGCTTAATATTTTATTTACTTATCTTTTTTTTCACTTTTTTTTAAGTGTGAACAGTTTCACTTCTTTTACTTTCATGAGTTTTCTTTAATTCCATTAAATAGAAAAATTAATTACGTTTGAAGGCAGGTTTCCTATTTGTAGATATATTATCCATCGTGAAGAGTCCCACAATCACACGTGACTTGTATTCATTTAATTTATGATGGAAGTAGAGGTGGGGAACAAATGAATTGTCTCACACCGGCCCCAAGATAAAAATGGAAGGGGTTTATATGTGGCAATGCCCAGTAATTTATTGGTTTAATTTTTTTGGTTACAGATGGGTCCGAACTGGTATAAGCCCGATCTGACAAGTTGTATTAGAGTTAAACAAGAGACAATCTTTAGAGTGACATGCACACTGCGCAAGCCCACATCACGCCCGACCCGAGCCCGGACTCGAGTGCCACAAGTAATGCGCCTAGAGTGGGCACCCGCGACCAGGATGGGACCTCGAGGTAAGTCGAGGGTGGCCCAGGTTGGGACCTCAATGTAAAAGGGTGGTCGATGAAAGTAGTGGTGAAAGGGCTTATATGTGACAATGTCCAGCAATTCACTGATGGCCTAGATTGGAACCTCAGTGTAAAAGGGCAATCGATGAAAGTAAAGGTGGGGGACAAATGAATTGTCCCACACCGGCCCCAAGATAAGAAGGGAATGGGCTAATGTCTAGTAATTCACTGGTGGTCCAGGTTGGAACTTCAATGTAAAAGGGCAGTCGATGAAAGTAAAGGTGGGGAACAAATGAATTGTCCCACACCGGCCCCAAGATAAGAAAGGAAGGGGCTTATATGTGGCAATGTTCAGTAATTTATCGGTGACTTAGGCCCATTTGTTTTTCCAAAATTTGATTTTAACTTTAACTCAACACACTACACAACAAAAACACACGTTTTCCAAGTCAAATTTATAACTACATCTCATTTGTCTTTTTTCACGATCAAAATCAAAATAACTTTAACTCTGAATCCAAACGGTAAATTTTTAGATTGCGGATGTGTTTGAATCCGTATAAATTCGATCTAATAATTTATTAAATTTGCAAAAATGGACCACGTTTGTTTATTTCTTGTTTTCAACAAGAATCAATCTAAAAGTCGCAAACGTAATTATAGAGTTTTTGGTCAAGTTGTTTGCCCTAACACAACACACAACAAGAAGAGATCAGCCTAGAAGCATATTATTCCATATGTCATGTTAGAAATAGAATTAATAAAAGGCCACATTCAAATTCAATTAATAAGCCCCCACGCAGCTGCCTCGAAGTCCCCCGAAAGTCCACTGTTTCAGGCTCTTTTCATCAAACGTGTCAACGACGGTAAGCCGATTTCGTTGACTTCCCATGACCTGAATATTATTACTCCAGGAAAGCCAGAAGGCACGCACGACCCCTCTTTTGTTTTTGTTTTCTTCTCTGTCTTGTCTCTTTATCCAGCCTTTATTTTATTAATTAATCAATCAATTAGATTAAAATCAAGTTGAATTGAAATTCGGACCTAGTCGTCACTTTCGATTCTCGAAATGTCTCAGGATATTTAATTTGGTAATTACTTGGGAAAACAATATATCAATCAGCCAATTTCTTGTCGGCTAGCTCAAGCAATCCGATCGATAGACCAACAAGATAAGATATTTTGTGACATGACATAACACGCAAGGAAAGAGATAATTAAACAACGGATGCTCAATGTAGAGCTTTCAGTTACGTCCTTAATGAACCATTTGAATGAAGTTATAACAGAGTGAAACGATATGAAAAGGGAAAGAATGAAGTTTGTGTTTTGTGATATCTGTTACTAATATACTCTCCCGACATAATAAAGACCAAAATGTACGTGATTAGCTATGAACAAGTAACCCGGTTCTAATGTATGTCCTCCCCCACCCGCCAACAAGAGAAGAAAAAGAGTAATTAACAGTAGTAAAAAAAATGATTGAAAAAATGATCAATTGATGAGAACTAATTCCCTAGGAACCCGTTCATCTTATTGCTGTTGTTGCTGTTGCTCGTCGTCGCATTGCCATTATTGTTGTTGTTGTTACTGCCATTATTGGGATGCGAGCCACCGCCGATTATGGATGAGATGGCGGCGGCGAGGGCAGCTGTGAAGTTGGGGTTAGCCGTTATGGCGGCAGTGGCAGCATTTACCGTGTCGGCCAGTGATGCCTGCCCTTGATGGCTCGACTGCGAGTTTGGTGCCGTGTCTTGGGACAATTGAAGGCCGGAGAATTTGGATTGGTTATATAAGGCTTGGCCGAAGACCTGAGGGAGTGCTTGGCCAGAGGGGAAGTTTTGCGGTGGGATTTGGAATTGGTGGGGTTGGGGCCTTTGTAGGGGCAAATTAGGGTTTGGGCTGTGGGTTAGGTCTAATGTGACTGTTGGAAATGGGGCAGAGGCTGAGATTGTGGCCATGCTGGAGGAGCAAGGGAGTATAGCCCGAGCTAGCAGGTTGGGGTTCATCATGGCACCATCGGAGCTCGACATTGACCCTGAGAGTAGCATGCTCACTGCAGCGGTGGTGGTTGAGGCCATGGCCATGGCAGCAGGTGGCAGCGGATGGTTATGGTTACCCTCATAGGTTGTTATCAAAATCGATCGGTCTTCAGCACATCGTTGAACCTGTAAAATTACAGTTTTAATACATATTAGATTCAGCATATTATAACATTGTCATTGTGTACCCTTTGAATACTAAATTTGATTGAAAAAAGAGGATTGAACGTACTTGTTTACGAACGGGACAACCGACAGCCATCGTGCAACGATAATAAGCACGGGGACAAGGGTTTCCTTTTGCCATCTTCTGTCCATATTTTCTCCATTGACATCCATCCGTTATCTGAAAAACAACATACCAAACTTGAGTTTGTTTTCATACATATGAATTACTTATCAAAATAAATGGATTAAGTTGCCACAAGATATATTTTTCGGTCATAGGAGACCCATGGGCCACGAGATAGTTTATACATAATGATCCTACTAGTTCATACCATGGGAGCTTCTGATCGGGCCCGCACAGAAACCCGTGCCTTCCTCATCGTAGCTTCGGCTGACTGATCAATCGCCTTGGGAACATCCAATTTTGGAGCCTTGTTAGGAACCCAACCTTGGGTTTCGGAGTCAGGGCTCTCGGGTCTCGTCGAATTGCCATGTTCTTGATCAGTTATATGACCGGAGGATGCCAGTTCCATGTTGTGCCCAGGTGACTTGGAACCGTTCCGTGTCCTCTCTTCAGATGAAGAGTTCCATACCTCCTCATTGTCAGCTGTCTTGGATGGTACTAAATCTAGGAACTGCCTTGGCACCAATTCTTGATCGCGTTTCCTCTCCACAGATTTCGCTTCGTCGACCTGAGAATCAAATGAATGTCATCATCAACATCTAACTGGATTAAGACTTATCTTTACTGGGTCAATTAGCAGTACAAAATTAGTTCGTAAAATTGTTTCGTTAATTCACCGAAAAGAATTTTGTAATTTTGCCAATAGATTACCTCGTGTTCTTGTCTAGTTTCAGCCCCATGACTTTGCTGCTGCTGATGAATCATCGCGGCAAGATGCATCTGCAAAGTGCTGTAATTGGTCGAGACCTGACTCAACATTTCTTTCAACTTTTGGTTCTCTGCGTTCATCCTCTGCAGTTCCCCTTGCAGCTGCACCAGCTGGATTTTTTTTTAACAAAAATTCAGTAAGGCAAAGAGCTCATCAGATCGATGTCGGCGAAATTAGTAATACCCTTTGCTACTAGATAATATATGCACAGTAATAATTCAGTGATTATTATGAGGGGATTGATATGTTACCTCGTTCTTGGCTCTCTTATTTTCCACATCGACTGAGAACCCGATCCCGTCGTCCACCATTGAATCATCACTTCCGTTGTTAGCCGTCAGAAGCCTCAATCCGGTCTATATTTAGCAATAATGAAAATATTAAAACAAGAGTAAATATAATTACAAAAAAAAAAGGATAAAAGTCCGAACACTTCCGGTGTTGGCTATTCTTACATTTACGTCCATATTTGCTTCACTGCCGATCTCCTTCTTGACGACGGCTGAGGGCTCATCGGCTGGCCGCGGAGACTGCTTCTTGCTCTCAGCCGAGAAGAAATCTACCTCTCCTACAGCAACCGCGCGGTTCTCCCCCGGGGGCGACGGGGGAGAGACAGCTGAGGCTGTGTCTCGGGAGAGCCGCTCCTCATCGAAGGAGGGTCGGTGGCCGAGGTGAGGCTGGTGAGCTGCGGAGAAGAACATGGGCAAGGCGACGTCAGCAGGGCGGGTGTGGCCAAGGAGCTTAAGGAAGCCTGAGGGCGGGCGGTGCGCGGCGACGGTAGGGGTGTTGGAGGTGGCGGTGGCGGGTGAGAAGAAGCGGAGTGAGTCAGAGTCGAGAGTAAGGCCCCATCCTCTGTCCATAAATAGATATATATGTATTGGTGGTATTGTATATCCAAAGAAGAAGAGAGCTTAGAGCTTCAGAGGTTAGAGAGAGAGAGAGAGAGAGAGAGAGAGAGAGAGAGATAGAGAGAGAAGAGGGTGAAGGGTCTGTGAAGTCTTTTCCCGAAACGAGGGGAACGGCTATTAAAAGGGGGGGTGGGGGTTTGGAACGAAGACGAAGACCATCCATCGATCTTCTTCTTCTTCTTCTTCATCATCTTCTTGGATCTTCTTTCTTCCTTGTATTGAATCCTCCTTCGTGTGTATGGGGAGATTTGATCCAGCATACGTCAGGAGGTGCATCAGGCTGCCACGTGGCTCCCCGGTCAGAGTCAGACATTTCCAGTGTTATATATGTTTTTCCTTTTATTTTTTTATTTTTTAATTTCTCCGTGAACAAGTGCACCAACCCTATTGGCTTAAACTAATTCTGTTACTCGGACTGTACCTAGCCACGCAGTAATTAACTTGAGGAGTATTGAATATATTTGCTGTCACGTAATGTTCGCCCGCAAAAAACGTAATTTGTTGTTGTGAAATCGTAGCCTTATGATTTTGAGAGCGATATTTTCTTTTTAGTGGTGTATTATATGTTTGCTCTTGGTGGAAGGCTTTGTTTCATTGTCAAGATCTATCTCCTCTCTCTCCCTCTTGCATTTCCATTTCTCTTCCTTTAATTCTCCGGATAATTCCTCCCAAAGTCCATATATGGGATTGCCATTTAGTCCACTTTCTCAAGAAATTCAAGAATAGGTTATTGCCGTATTTTACCCTAACAAGACTCCTCAACCGACCCCTAGCTAGGGCAAGGCCGGGATAAGCACGTAACTGTATCACTTTGTGCCTCGACTTTAGATAGATGATGGGGCCTCGTCATGTATTTTTGTGTTTATGGAACACATTCGACTCATACCCATCTGTCGATCTGATTATGTATGACGTAAAACAATATATATATACTGAATCCCTTCCGTCAAGCTTATTAACATTGGAAATTGTCGATATGGACTACAAGGATGCACCACCTAATTAATGAAAGTTTGACATTCTATTCACAATATTGAGTTTAGTATATGGTATTAATTTCTTCATGAATGGATCGTGCTAGGTTCTCTTGAAATATATAAATTATTTGATGGAAAAGGAAAAAATAAATAAATGGAGAGTATTGTTGCGGGGGGGGGAGGGAGAAAAGGGGGGTTTCTTGTGAGGTTCGTCAAGAAAGGAGGTTGACCCGTTCATAAATACAAAGGGAAGAAACCGAAGGCCACCGCCCCGGGGAGTGCGGCGGGTTCCACGTGACGAAATGGAAAGGAAGAAGCTAAGCCCGCCCGAGTCAACGAATTTGACGGCCCGGCTCTTCGGCGGTTCTGACCGGCGACCGGGTGGCCCAGTTCATCAGTCTCTGCCTTCCTGGGTCCCACATGGCAACCGGGGACGCTCCCCACCCACCCTCCGATCCCGAGCGAGCATCTTGTTGACTGTTTACCCGTGGGACCGGACAACCACCGTAGACATTTTTTTTTTTTATGCGAATCTAAGAACTCGGAGAGCTCATAATCCAGTCAAGCCGGGTCGACTCATTAAGGAGTAAAACTCTATCAGTATTGATTTTCTGCATTCACAAGAACTCGAATTCAAGATCTTACTTAAGCGAAATAAGATAAATTGCTTGAGCCAATTCACCTACGTGTGTTTAGACTTTCTTTCCTCTCTCGTAGTCATCATCTCATGAAACGAACTTTGTTCTGATCTGACTGACTATTTCTTCTTTTCTTTTGTTCTGCTTACACGATGCCCTGGTTTTGTTAGTGTGGTTAGTAATCCCCGGATCTAGCCAATCATTCATGGCAAAAAATACAACAATTTTTGCAATAATTTCCTTATTTTTTATTTTTTATTTTATAATTTTCTCAATAGTTAATAATTAATTAGGTGCAAGCCGACACATTTTGCGGCGTATGCATTATCGAAAAAATATTTAATTTGGAAAATATATACCTTCATACAGATACACGTCAATGAAAAAGAGTTGCATGATTAAATGGCGATGGCCGAATATAAGTGAATCGAAAAAAATAAATAATATGTGTTTGAAAGAATCCATTCAAAGGATTTCTTTATATGCATGATTTAATTATATAAAATCTTTCATATATCAAGAATTTCTCGTTTTTGAAAAGAAAAAACTATTGATTTCATTGATATTATACGAATAATTTGAATGCTCAAACAACTATACATCAAATTCAACATAAAAAAGGTATAGTTATTGAAATGGAAGTGGAAATGCCATTTGAATGAGGAGTAGCGTTGTTATTTTTGAATACGTCGGGCCTCCACGACTTTGTGCCTCACTTTTATATGTTATAATTATGATTAGTGCTCGCATCGCATTCCCTGGGATGAGATGGAGCAATAAGCTTGTGTATATTCGTTTACTGTGATTCTATTGATTTTTTTACACCAAGCAGTAAGGTACTAAGGTGTGATTCGAATTATTGCATGGTCATTTTTTTAATGAATGGTATGCAAGGGTTCCACTCAAATATTCTCCACAGTCCATATGAACACCTTACAAGTCCACAAAATAGGTTGCACATATAAGCTAACAGAAAGTATTCTCCTATAAGATTTCGAAGTGACTCAAATTTGATTGTTGCTAAGAAAATTATGCTCTTTAACCACTAGAGCAACTCTATTAACTTAACATGCAAGCTCTTTTAATACTTTCTTTGCTCTTAAAAGAAGTTTGTATAATCAGTGAGGGAATCATCATATTTATCTCCTCCTTATGACTATTTAATTTTTTTTATTGTTCTTTGGGAATTTACACAATTTTAGCTCCTTATGGCGCATTCGAGACAGACAATTTGTGTTGGACCGCGTGGCCAATTTTCAAGTTAACGCTCAAACAGAAATTAGTCTTAACTTAAGCTTAATTAATTAAGACTCACTGTGGTTCCACCAAAAAAGAAATTACCATTGTCGTCCAAATAGTGTGGATCACACTTGTATTAAATATTAGCTCAACAAGAGCGATCTTAGGGTAAACACCAAATGGGAACAGGAACCTTTGCTAGCTAGAAAGATTAAGCTGGTTTAGAGCAAGCTAGCTAGCTTTTTCCAGCTGCTTGTTTTATCGCTGTCCTTCCCGAATTCCTTCGGGTTTTGCCCAAAATTTTCAACATAAATCGACCCTTTTTCCTCTATTGTATGCATTTTGTTCTAAAATACTAAATGCTACTTTTTGAAAGTTGGTCGCTAGCTAGGGCTTCGGGTCGACAAAAAGTTATAGTCTGTTCTGTATCCCAACTTGGACAAAATACAATCATGAATGAATCCTATATATATATATATAAAATAATGTGCGCGCACGGGCAATACAGCTTCCTTTTGTTTACCAAAGACTCGAAAGATTTGGTTTGGTTTCTCCTTTTTTGGAAGAGAAATCCATGAAGAAACTTCAATGTCAGGGACCCAACCCCTTTGGAAATTAGTATGAAAGCTTTGCTTCAAATTGACCACTTGCATGCATGGGGGGAACCCCCTTTTTCTTCTCGTCTGGCGCCATTCGATTGATTTTTCAAAGCATTGGACTTTGATAGTCCAATCAAATTTGTGGAAAAATCTCAAGGGGTAAGTATGTACGTAGTTTCTGTCTCTTACAAATTAAATTGAGACTGTCGTGACAAAAGGAGCTTGGCACAGCTGTATTGCTATCCTCTTGAAACCAAGAGACGTCCCTAATTTGATTCTCACCGTTGAAAGTACTCTATCCCTCTATGTTTTATTCCCTCGTATAATCTAAGGTTCATTAGCTTGGTTTTTAATTGAAGTGTATCATGGTATATGAAAGTTCAACTTTTTAACTAATTCAATTCAAGCGGGGTCGAGCCATTAAGGGATAAAATTCTCTCAATCAACAATTTTCTCTATTTATAGGACTCAAACTTGAGACCTTGCTCATTCTCGTACTGAGAGAGAAAAAAGCCAGTTCACATACCAAAAGAGAAAAGGTACCGAACTAATTGAACCGACCCTTATTGGTTCACATACTTCTAATTTTAGCATCACCAGATTGTAACAGATGAGAGTGAATGTCCCGTTATACAGAAGGTAGCCAATGGGAATACGATTTGGCCATTTTAGAGTCTCTTATTGGCTCCTGTTGTGTTACCGTGAGAAAGAATAATCTGGTATATTTTTTATTGCTTTTATTTAAGGTTTGATTAAAATGTTGTCTCACCAAGAAATGAACTTGTCGACGTTAGCTAGGAAAAGAAATGGTGGAACCAAAGCCAAAGGGGGTTGAAAATCAAGCCCACGGCGCCGGAAGGGGGAAATTAAGAAGAAATTAGGTCACGTTATGATGTTATCTACACAAAGGAACAAAACAAGACAGTCACGTTACTAAATTAATTTGAGAAATATAGGCCATTGTTAGAATGACTTCTATTTTAAATAGAATTTGTGGATTAAATATTAGAAAAGAAAAAAACTTGGAAAAAAAACTATGATTTTCTTTAAAAAAAATGCCGTAAGGTTCGTGTGGTAATTAATTTGGCACTCGTTCTTCTTAATTTAGGTCTCGAATTCAAGTCTTTAAATGAAAAAATTCACGATTGGGAGAGTTTCATCTCTTAATGGATCGATTTCACTCAAATTGGATTAGTCGATGTCCCTTGAACTTTCCGATATTCATGATGCACAAAAGGAAAAAAAAAAAAAAGCTGCAGATGTTTACTAGCTAGGCTGCAGATAGTAAAAGGTGATCTAGACAATTACATGCGACCACGTCCAAGGCTTTTTTTTGGGAACTTCATGTGTTTTAAAGTTTTCAAGTACCCAAAAAATTGTCTAGGAGGTCTAGGGCCTCGAAATATAAGAACGAAGAAGTTGCAATATGGTAGTTTTCCTGGAAAATGTTAAATTCTTCTCGTGATCAGATGGCCTTATTATTCTACATGGATTATGTAAAAACCAATATATGGTCATAAGTAAAATGTTTAGACGCATCAAGTCTTAAATCAAATGAAGAATCAGTGTCGCTTATCCCCCCCCCCCCCCCCCCCCCCCCCCCCCAAAACAAAAGAATTAAATGTATATACCAAAATATAAATTTGTATCAAAGTAGAATCAATAACTAATCCCGATATTGAAGTATAGAAAAAACTCTACAAGCATAGCATATATATACACACAAATATTATATATTCAGTTATTAGGGATTATGACATGAATCTAACATGAGACCTCTAAAGTTAAGTAACAACATGTAATTCATTTCACATTTGACACGCACGCGAACACTCATATTTAACACAGTCCTCGTACGAATAGAGAGAACCCATCAAGAGTGGAGACTGGCATCGAGATGGTCCCTATTTTTGTTTTTTTTCTATTTCTTCCATTGTATACACATGTAGATGTGAATCATTAAATTGCTAGTCAGGCCGATCGGTCTAAAGTCCCTAAAGCACTGGAAACTCTTTTATCCGAATTTCTCCAATCAGAAAGAGACGAAAGAGGGTACAAGATAAGACCACATAGACGTAAATAATTGCAAGTCAGCATATGCAGGTATTATATTATGCCGTCTTATCACATAACATGATATATTATTAAATTTCGTTTCGCCTTTGATAAAAAATCAATGAGACTGGGCTTTTCTTCTGTCCGTCAAATAACTCACTGCCGCGTGTCTCTTGGTCTACCAATAGATGTGTCACGCAATTATATTGACCCCTAAAAAATAGCGGGAATGAAGAGAAGGGGAACGTGGGGAGTGGGGCGCACTCGGCTAGGATTCAGGTGGTTGCAAATTTGATTTTTATTGGTAGAATTTTTTATACTCTTTTATTTAATTTTACATTTCTTTTTACTAATTTCAAGGGTCTCTATTATAAAAAAATGTCAATGTAATATTAAAACTGACATACTTATATATATCCATATCCATATATATATATATATATATACAATTGAAAATAGAAAAAAGAGAGAAGCCGTTCAGAGTTTTCGTCCAGGGGAGATAGAATTGTAAGATAATCTTATGGCCTTGGACATTGTTATATCAAAGTCTCCTCTAGCTATATTTGAAAGGAAATAATGGGCAAAAATCATTCTTGTGAAATTAAACCGGCAGAAATATCATATAAAGGATCAACGCCATTAGTTTCTCTAAATTCCAGGATATGTTAGAAAATGAAAATATTTATGAGTACACACAATAGGTGAATATAAGCATATCTATACAATGATTAAAAAAAAAGAGTTTTTTTATAGGTAGTAAAAAATATGTGTATGATCAATAAAGTGCTTCAAAATTATGCACTTAATTAGTCAATAAGAAAAATCTATAAGAATAGAAGAGGAATGATAAGGATGAGAAGATATTTTGTGAGGGGTAAATGACACCAATAAGTGAAAAATGACTTATATCATTAAGTCAAATTTTTTTACTGGGAGTATTTGTTTTAACTTAACCAAGTAAGTTTTTAAAAGTTAGTTTCAAATTAGTTATAAGAAAAAATGAATGGGAGAAAAAGGCAAATACGAAAGTGAGGGTCCAAAACTCCTTAATTGTTAAGCCAAAAATCACTTAATGGAGTAAGTAAAAAATTTTGATTTATGAAATAAGTCATTTTTCATTTATTGTACCCTTAATCCCTCACAAAACATCTTCTCATCCTTCTCATACTAATTAAGTGTTTAATTTTTGACTCAATGATTAAGTAATTTAGATCCTCATATTTGATCTTTCCCTCTCTTCTATTGATTTTTCCTTTTAACTAATTTGTAACTTATGGACACTTGTTTGATTGAGTTGAAACAAACACATTACTTATTCAGTAAAAAAAAAAGAAACAAACACATTACACTCCTTCAATCTTTAGCAAATTCAAGGAAAATAAATATATTAATTACGTAAGTGTGCAAAGATAAATATATTAGGTATCGCACCCTCTGCATGAAACTTGCAGAGGCACCATCCATGATTACTTCAGATTAATGCATTATTCCTTAAGCCAATGTAGATATGAGATTTTTGTTGATAACTTGATTTATAATTAAAGAAGATACAAAATTGACGATTTTGTCCAATTCTATACCTGTTTCTTTCTTTTAATTAATTAACCGTGACATGGGCATTTTTAAGTAACGATGAGACAAACTAGCTTTCATCTTCACCCAAAATAAAAATTAGACATATTAGTGCTACATGTGGAGTTGGTGAAATTAAAAAAAAAAGAAGAAGGAGAAAGATAAATTCAAGCAGTCCAAGTCAACACAGTAACTATTGTGGAATAACTCATTTTTTTTTCTATTAACGTGGAATATGTCTATTGGTATATCCATTTTATTTTTAACAAGAGTATGAGCCATGCTATACACAGAATCAAACATAAATAATAAAGTTGAACTTGTCAAACATAGTATACTTTTGAGTTATATTTGGAAAATAGATATTATTGTTTAATCAATATATATTAATTTCGCATAGATAATAACGCTGAACCCGCATCACATGTTATGTATAAAATCTTTCTTTATTTTTTTATGAAATTTTACCAAATTTAATTTTAAATAGGAATAATTATATAAATAAATAAGTCAATGCTAAGGCAACCAAGTTCAATAGCCAAAATATTGAATCCGAAGTTGATCTTGATGTTAGTATTTGTAAATTCAAAAAACCTATTTATTTCGTACTCTTTTCATATTAAATCACTAAAGATCGTTTAATCGAAAGAAAATGCATTGATGACCAATAATAAAAATAAATAATTGCAAAATGGACAGTGTAAAATGGAGAAAACCGTGTAACCGAAAAAAAAAAGGTAGAAAACCAACAACTAACAGATTCTTTCTATCCAAAATTAAGACAAAAGAGATTATATCAATACATCATTGATCCCCTTACGTAAGAAATAAGAAAGAAAATATATATAGTAGATATATTTGACCTTAAACTATCGTCTAATCCACGTCTAACACTGAGTATTTATTAATTTTTTTCCATGCTTTATATTTTAAATATATTACATTGATATATGAAAAAAAAAAAGATGAAAAGGCCTGGTAGGAATTACTTTTGTCAAGGAAAAAAAAGAAAATTGATCGTAAAGAATAATGATATATCAGTTAAGAGATTGAGGCAACATATACTAGGGCAATATTTTTAGAATACTATGATTTGGGACAATGTCGAAAATCCCCAAGACCATCTCTAGCCGGAGAGACTCCATGGGTCTATAAAGTGGGCCAGGTTTTCGTCACATAGGCGCCACGACAAACAAACATATGCCCAAAAAAATGATAGAACCAGAACTTCAAGTATTAGTCTCTCGTTAGATCTCTACTATGATCCCACAGTTTTTATTGTTTTAAAAAAAAATACTTTAAATGTATAGCTCGCTGCCCGCGATGTGGCTTGGAGCAATGGACCACACAACAAAAAGAGCTTATGGCTCTTTGCTATCTTCAAAAAAAAAAAATTGTTGCTATGCAGCAGTAGCAGCATTGGCAGCCCTGAATTGGTGCTGGCTCGTCTCTGAGATGGGTCTTCATGGGGCTTCGCTAGTGGACAAAGCTCCAGTAGAGAGAGATGCGCGTGTCTTTCCGTACGCCAGCTGGCATCGAGAGACGCGGCCGCATCTTTGTTGGAAATGGTCAAATGAAACACCTCATTTTTATGTAAATGAAAGTGATTATATTTTACATTTATTTTCATAATAAAAAAAGTACTTGACATTACATTTCTTTGCGAGGTTATATTTTTATTCCAAGTAAATTTTCAATCATGCCATTTATTGCCTTTACCTAAACACTAATAAATATTTTATATAAGATAGATTTTCAACGACACCTCTTGATATTTTGAAAAAAGACAACATCTCGTTTTTTTATTACAAAGAAAGCCCAATGCCTAGTATAACAACCTTTTTTTAAAAAGGACAAATAGAACCATATTTTGCTTAGGTGGCAAGTTACAAGATCCCACATGGACAAATATGTTGTTGTTTTATTTTTTATTAATTTTTATTTTAGAAAATTAAAAGTGAAATAATTTTGAAATTAAAAAAAGGACAACTTTCCATTAGCCTCTCTCGATTTGGGGACAGGGGGATGCCCCATAGGCCGTCTATGACCTCTGAAGGTGCTAACTACCTCGCTGGTCGAGGTAGTACCCTTTTATGGATCTATATTTGAGATACCCCTTGATCTTTTTCTTTTTTTTTGGGGTGGGGAGTGGGGTCAGGGGGTGTTTTGGCAAACTCGTCGGCGGGGTAGTGGCTTAAAAGTAATGGGTGTTGTCTTTTATCGAAATTTTGGAAGGCGTCATTAGAATTTACAATTTACCCTTTTATATAATTTGTTTCTTTCAACTTAAAGAAAGGGGAAAGCAAAAATTGGGCATCTTGAATTGTTTTAATTTGGGGAGTGAGATTTCATTTTTAGAAGTTTATGGAGTGATACTTCTCGATGAGGAAAAGTTTAGGGGGTTCCACTGAAATTTATCCTAATTTTATCCCATGGCAAATACTTTTTTTCTTGAAGGAAATGTATGCCACTAATTGTTCTATTACAAATACAATTGCCTCATAATAATTTTACAAAATAATCATATCGATCATACCATGAATTATTACCATTGTTTATATATATTTGATAAAAGAGATTGTATCCGAATATTTAGAGAGGCAAATGTATAGCAATATCATTTAAAATATCCTCGGATTTATATGTAAAGGAATTCATAATCAATTCAAAAATTTAAATTATAATGTGATGTGATGTTTCTTTAATTATGCTTCTCAGATTCTTCTATATAATATTTCCTCTTTTTAACTCCAAAAATTTGATGAAAGTTATCAATCCATTGATAAGCAACCCATTGGAAGTATTTGCCAATCTATGTGCCAACAAAATTTTAGTTGGGAATGGAGTCTTTTTCAGGAACTTGACTTGTCATATGAGGAAATTCTCGAATAAGACAAAAAGAAAGAATTACCGTGGGAGCACGCCACTTTTCAACAAATTTTCAATGATCAAACATCTCACAAGCATGGGCTGGGCTGCGGATAAGCAAAAAAAAAAAAAAAAACAAAAAATGCAATTTTTTTTCGTGTCAATCTTGGTATTCATAAGTTTAATTGGACCCCAATTAATTCAGTCGAACCGGATCAATTCACTAAGGGATAAATCTCTCTCAGCGTGAATTTTCTACATTCATAATGACTCGAATCCGAGACCTTATTTAAGCGGAATAATGGCCGAATCGCTTGAACCAACCTACGTTGATAAAATACAATTTTTTTCAATCATAATTGAGGCTCATGGATTTAGAAGACACTAAACTGAGGAGAAAAATTAATATAGAAAGTGAAGAAAAATGAATTTAGAATTTCTTAATTTCATATAGAAGAAGACTATGTCAATATATCAAACGCTAATATAAAAGTGCAATTCTCAAAATTCAATCAATACAACAAACCTTGTTGATTATACCACTGAAAAAAAAAGTTATATATTATAATAGGTTAACTGTTTGATAAATTATTAATTGTTGGGTATGGTTTTCAACACAAAATCAGGAGTTGGGAAGAAAATGACAAGAGTTGACTGAGATCACGGTTGACCAAATGCTGCCACCCACGTGGCTTAGTTGCATGACGTAGAAAATTATGTACCGGGTTAGGTTATGACAGCCCGATTTTCTAAATTTGAAAGAAATCTCCCCTTTTCTTTTTTTCTTCGCCTTGCGATAAGAATTTATATATTAATAAATTAAACAAATTAATCACAAAGGCTGAAATTGACGAATTGCATTATGAGTGATGAACTTTTACTTTCAAAAGTAACAAGAAATATTATTTTGATAGAATCAAATCTCTTAACTAGAATTAATCTCAATTGATTAGTTAAAATATCTTATATTTAAAAGAATATTGAAAGAGTTTTATTCTTTAATAAGTTGACACGGTTCGACCTGATTAGGTGATAAGACATTTTGATCATCTGATGGATATAAGAGTGTACATTATATATATATATATATATATTTCTTTTTCTTCAAAGTGAATGAAAATGAAAAAGGGCCTACCGTGAAGAGCCATGCGGTAAACGATAGTTTGACGACTTCGTTTTGCGTGTAGCCGCAAGAATTGGAGATCTTATGCCTTTCACATCAACTAAATTATACATTTATTGTAATTATACGTTTGTTTGAATGTTCTTTTTCTTCTGTTTTCTGAATTGAAAATTCTAATTAGATGGAGGACGAAAAAATTGATTACAACGGCATCGGACTAGAGGCTGCTGGAGTTAGTAAGATAGACAATAGCCATACGTACACTGTTTGACTTGCCTGAATCGAAAATAGAATTTACAATCATCTGCTAAAACTTGATAGAATAGCAAACTGTTATTCAAAGATATACTTGAAAGCCTGCCATATTGATTGACGAACTGATAACAAGATGTGCGTGTTGAATATTATAATAAAATTATAGAAAGGCCAACTGAATATTACTCGATCGGGATATTCAACATTGAATTCGCGCTATTCTGCATGCTATTCTTGACTCATTATTAACTAAGACCTTAGGAGTTTCTTTCTCTATTTCTCTTATTTTCAATAGTTTTTTTCATCTTTCATCAAAATTTCCATTATATATCTACGATGATTTTATGAAATTAATACCGGATCAACATTAAAATTATAAAAAGGGAATAATCCCTCCAAAGTACGACGGGTGAGCAAAATGCTTCTGAACTTTTTTCTTTTACTTGAAGTTCTTTTAGAATTTACTTCGTCAACATTGCCAATTCTTGAATATGAATTTCCAATCACTATCATATGGGAATTAATAGTTGTAATTATCTTTATTAGGTACAGCAGTGGGTCGTTTTCTGTAATAATTAAGATTCAAATAATCTTTCTGCCAAAAATGATTATAAAGGATAAGTCACCCATTATTAATAATTTCTTTTCTTTCAAGCCCACATATAGCTTTGTCTCCAATGGAATCATTTCTTTTATTTTATCGTACAAAATTTCAAACATATTTCTCGTTATTTCAAATCCTAGGGAGACCGATGAATCACATTGACTGTCATGCACCCATTCATATGTTGACATCTGCTTCAATTATTTGAGTGACTATGTACAATATCTTAGGTTTATGTTGAAAGCACATGTTTAATTTAAACCTATGATACCAGCTGCTACATTGTCGCACTGCAAATTTTTAATGGTAAATTACCTCAATTTTCTTGCATTATATAGAGTTTGATGGTACATTAATAAATAAGTATATATATATATATATATATGAGCATAAAAGGCGAAAAAAAAGGGAAAGAAGAATATTCTCCAAAATAAAAGGAACCTAATTATCTCTACTAAAATATAACAACAGAAGAAGTATTCTCATGAGTTTCCTCAAGTTGAAGCATCCTTAGCAGTAATTGAAGTTGTTCCTTGCCCAAGGCCTTCATGAAGAAATCGGCATGTTGAAGTTTGTTGGATGCGTACCGAATAATATTAGCACCGGATTGATCGTGTGCTTGCATATGAAATGATAGTCAATCTCGATGTGTTTTGCGTGCTAGTGAAAAAGGGGAATCGGTCACAATTTGTAGCACGCCTTGTTTGTCACAAAAAAATTGCAGTGTCTTGGAAAAGTGCACGCCAAAGAGAGGATAAAAGTAAGTGTGTTTGGCCAAAGAAGTTCGCAGTTATAGCCGCGCCATGGCTCTGTATACTACTTCACTGAAGGATGAGCCACCGGACGCAGTCTGCTTCTTCGTTTTCGGGAAAACTAAGCCACCAATCGTCACAAACTATCTCGTAAATGATCGTCTTGTAATTGGAGAGCTGACCTGGCCAGAATGGCAATAAGCTTTCTATTAAAATGAAATGGGCTATTATTGAAAAATAAAAAATGAAATGAATGTTATTATGTGATGCGACAGTAAATAATGGACTAAATCAGAGATCTCTCGGGGCGTAATAGTGAATTCAATCTCTGAACCGTTGGCAAATCGGCTTTGTCCGGATACTCTGTCCTGAACCACCCAGGTGTTGGTTTGAGATGTTGTTCCATAGAATATGACCCCAATTTGGTCCCTAGTATGCCACACTCTTGTTTTCGTCGTGTCTTAACTATTGATCTTTTATGGATGTATTAAGCTTTCCAGCTTTCCAGCCCGTCTCGTTTATTTTCAAATATCGATGTCAAATATTGAAAATCTCACAAATACTAACCAACCTAGTTGATCGACATGATTTAATTTTGAATATTTAATTATCTAATATGATAAAATATCAATTTCCAATACACAACTTATACCTTTGGTGACCTCGAGTCTGATTGCTTCCTGATGTCCATGCAATTCATGCCATGCATAAATGAGTCGGGGAAAACTAGGAGAACCTTGTTATCCAGTAAACCTTGTCTGCTATATATATATATATATATATATATATATACACGTTCACATAAATATGTACTCATATATATAATATAAAGTCAACAAACTCAGGGTCATTCTTAGATGTTACTTTCAACTTTGGTATTCATCAATAGTCTGGTTCCTTTTCTAGCTAATTTTCTTGATATTTCTGTTATCAAGTGTGAAACCTAAAGCAAGAAAATGAAAAGTAATAGAAGGTTATTCATCAGAGAAAGAAAAGTAATTGAAGGGTTTGGTATTTCTTGCCATTGGACCGTCAAAGTTAAATGACAATCGGACTTTTCAGGGGTGGCTTAGGCAAATGATAACTTGACTTCAATTGCATTTATTAGAAACTTTCTGCACTGTACAGCTGGAGATCCTTACGTAAGAGATACCGTTCCCACATGAGTTATATATATATATTCATTCGTCACGAGGGAGACCCATCAACCGATTATAGGGTTGGTACGGTGGCTTTGCGGTGATAGCGCATTTAGTCCAATAAAATCATAACTGCATTATAGTATGAAAACCACTATATACATATTCGACACTATATCTATAGATGATGATATTTTGAAGCAATAACTATATCCGCGCCACGGATAATCCGCAAGTTAATTCCACTGCACTGATTTGTGATTGGCTTTAAACTATAATATATAAATAAGTATCAAGAAAAAAAAAATCTACATATGATATCCCAAAAAAGAAATTTATATAAGGGAATAAAGGGATGATAAAGGGGCCCTCGAGACCGTAAAGTGAAAATTAAATTTTACTTTTTGATTTCTAGTAGAAAATGAGCACCGGTATCTATACTAAATCTCATTTCTTTAAAAAAAATTATTTTTCAACTCTCGTCAATATAAAACATCATAAGAAACTGATTTTATGAAAATTGAAATCTCGTACTTGATTCGCAAAATTCATACTGCATTGAAATCAATAAATACATCAATAAATACATTAAATATCCAACTGAAACTAATTAAATTGCATAGAAGTTCAAATATAAATGATTCATTTCTAATTTTCTTAACTTTAAAGTAATTATATGCGAAAGGCCACTATTGGGTCATTCAAGAAGCCTACTAGGAGTGTGCGCACCCAAATTTCGCCTCGTCGGGGCACGCATGCGCGCGCCTAAATGCAACGCGGCTTGGGAGTGTCCACCTTACCGGGGACGCGCGACGGACGCATGTGAGAAGGAGTCGCCACTTGCCATTTTACGACCCGAAAGTCGAGGGCCAGCAAGTTACCCAGGTCTAGGGGTACGGGGTACACCTAAAATGCTAAGGCAATGGTCTGTACGAAACCGAAAATTCCGAATTCGGGAGTTCTATTACGTGTGGGCCTATATCCCACACGTCCTTTCGGTACTCTAGCTTGTCTAGGCTTGCCATTTTAATTTAATTACCGCTTAATTAAGTTCCGCTCATCTTATGCGTTTTGACACCGTAAACTCGAAGAAGCACTCTGACCGTCCACTCTCCGACCGGGATTTTACATGAATGTATGTATAATATAAAAACCTCACATTGTTCTCTCAAATAAATAAAAGACAAGCTACAATAACTAAATCCCGGTCAGTTCGCATTCGGCCATGATTTCACTCATGCTCACCGTATATTTTTGGAAAAGACCGAAAATTAAATTAAATGCGCACTCAGTGTATGGGGGCCCTGGACCCCGTGATCGACGGTTTTAGGCGTTGGACCCAGTGTGAATCGAGTAATAAGGAATCGGGCTCGATCCGCATAACAAATAGGTGCAAAAATGTAACAAGCAGGCTCAAATAAACAAACAATGGGGTCTTTTTTGTTATCGCCGAATTTACGTGAATTACCTGATTATTAACCAAGGTATCTTGGCATACAAATCCTACCATAAAACAAACAAAAGGGATGATGGATAGGGTAATGTAGCATTCGACATTATTTTAACGGACCCGACAGACATGATGTCTGTAGTCAAGTCCTGAATGCGTAGGTTATTTTTAAATTATTCTGTATCGTGACAATATGACTTTTACAGATTAAAAGTATTTTCACCTAAAACTCAAAAAAAACCTAACCCTCTATTTGACTATTGCCCATGTTTGATTTAAGCTGAGTTTGTGATTAATTTGTTTTTCCATGTTTTGACCAATTCTATGCACGAACCTACGCTTTGATTACGGCAGGACAAGAACCGGTAATCATGCCCTTGAATCGGTAAATATGTGTGTGCATGAAAATCAAGATTACGCTATACGTATCTCGGTGCTTTTGAAATTGTAAATTTTGAAAAGGGCATGACTAACAGTTCTTGAACTGTCGACGCGATTACAAATTATTAATCAATTTGTGCAATCCATTTAAAGAAATCAAGTGATTTAATTTAGCCAAATTTAACGTTCCGATTATCCCGTATGTAGAATTTTAGGTTAATTAAAAACTTGCCGAATGCTTTAGTCTACGGATTTCGAGCCGTCGAGATAGCCATTAGTTGACCGCCCGATAAACTCTAATTTCCGACATGGTCACATTGTATATAATTACAAAAATGAAATATTTAAATGGGGCACATACATTGTCGGAGGGTGATCCAAATAGAAAAGGGCCGGATATTTTTAGAAAATGTCCAAGGGACTGAATTGAACGATTTTAAAAGAACAGGGACTGATTTGAAAATTCTGAAAAAAAATTGGGGACTGATTTGAAAATTCTAGAAAATTGGGGACTGATATGAAAATTCTAAAAATGGGGACTGTATAAAAAATTTACTGAAAATGTCCTAGGACTTATTTGAAATGAATTTGAAAATCTGGACTGATCTGAAAATAAAAAAAAGGCCCTAGGACTAAACTGAAACAACTTGGAAAGTTCCTTAGGATGCTTGAAAAATTATGGGAATTCCAGGACTGATTGGAAAATAGTAAAATGACTGGGACTTGATTGAAAAGAATTTTTGAAATTCGGGGCAGATCTGAAAAGGGTGAAAATGGTCCCGGGACTAAACTGAAACAATTTAAAAAGTTCTTTGGGATTCTTGGAAAAATTCTGGAAAACCCAAGGACTGATTGAAAAATAGTAAAATAGCCGGGACTAGATTGAAAATAATTTTGAAATTAGGGGTAGATCTTTAAAAAAATAAAATACGTCCCCTGGACTGAAATGTGACAAAATAGAAAGTTCGTAAAATCGAGTTCGGGATAAATCCGATCACCCACGCGACCCAAGAACGCTCATTTGACATCATATCCATCAAGCAAGCATTAATATTCAGGAATGGAGCCCTAATCATGCCACTAAGTCGAGAATTTACCTACTTCGGGAAGTTGAGGGGTGATTCTGTAAAATAAAAAAATAAAAAAAATAAAAAATCGCCGGACGGATTGGGCTGTGAGGATGATTGGGTCGGACGGGCTTGTTGGGCCGGACTGGGCTTAGATCCGGATCGGATTAGGCCGGACGGGCCTGCTGGACTGGACTAGGCAGAGATCCGGATAGGATTGGGCCGAACTGGGCTGTTATTGGGCCGACGAAGCTGGGTTGGGCTGGACGCTGGTTGATTGGGTCGGATGCTGATGGGCTGGGCCGCCGCTGCTGGACTGGACGCCGCTGCTGGATTGGACCGCCGCTGGGCGGCTGGGCGACGCGCACGCACGGCCGCGAGGTGAGGGGATCCAAGAGTTCGAGCCTTGGGCGAGAGGGCGACTGAGCTGAGGGGTCTCTGTGCCGAAACGAACTCCGGTTTCCGAGGGTCTAAACGAGCTGAGGGACCGTGAGTTGTGGGCGAGCTGAGGGAGTTCCGGTTTGAGGACAAGCTGGGAGTTCCGGAACTAGCTGAGGGAGAATCGTGAGCTGTGGGCGTTTTCGGATCCGAGACCACCCGAGAGAGAGAGAGAGAGAGAGAGAGAGCGAGAGAGAAAGAGAGCTCCCCCACTTTTTTTTGAATCCTCCCCCTCTTCGGCCTGGGCTTCGCCAGGAAGAAGAAGAAGGAAACGGAATGGAGATCGGGCGAGATTTTCGCCGGAAATTTGCGAAAGCGGGAACGAAAATCTCGGTTTTTCGGTTGCAGGGACCAAAATGAAAGGAAGGAAAAAGGAAGGAGGAAAGAGGAAGAAAAGGAAAAGAAGCGGGCGGGAAGGAAAGAAATGAAAAGTCTGTCTTGTCGGTCAGACCGGCTCTGACCGGTTCTGACCGACTTGACCTTTTTTTTTTAAAGGTGTGTGTGTGGGCAACGGTCGGTCAGACCAGCTCTGACCGACCCTGCCCATCCGTCCTGTCGGTCAGACCGGCTCTGACCGGTTCTGACCGACTTGACCCTTTTTTTTAAAAAAAAAAAGGTAATAAATTAGGAAATGACAATTTTGTCCCCCTGGAGCTGATGGACCGAAATTGGGTGCTGACAGCTTGCCCCTCTTTGGTTTCGTGCTCGGATAGAGGATGCAGCCAAAGACTATGAGAAGCACCTCGTTTGGTCCTGGCGATCGTCTGGCCTGTTGCAAAATAGTAAAGACCATAAGTTAGTAAATGTGGACGTATACTTGAAAGACATTAAATGTGGACAAGAAGTCCAGAAAGTGATATGGACACGAAGTCCGAAAAGCACTACAAGAAGACACGAAGTCCAAAATGCAGTAAATGCGGGCACGAAATCTGAAACGTAGTAAATGAAAATATGAAGCCCGAAACGAAGTAGGTGTGGACACGAAGTCCTAAAAGCAGTAAATGAGGACACGAAGTCTGAAACGGATTAGATGCGGATATGAAGTCCGGAAAGTAGTAAACGAGGACACGAAGTCCGAAAGTGGTAGATGAGGACACGAAGTCCAAAATGTAGTGGATGCGGACACAAAGTCCGGAATGTAGTAAGTGATGACACGAAGTCCAAAAATAGTAAATGCGGCCACGAAGTCCAGAAAGCAGTAGATGTGAACACGAGGTCCGGAATGCAATAAATGAGGACACGAAGTCCGAAGAACAGTGAATGCGGACACGAAGTCCGAAATGCAGATGATGTGGACACGAAATCCGAAGAACAGTGAATGCGGACACGAAGTCCGAAATGCAGTAAATGCGGACACGAAGTCCGGGAAGCAGTAAATGAGGACACGAAATCCGAAGAACAGTGAATGCGGACACGAAGTCCGAAATGCAGTAGATGCGGACACGAAGTCCGGAATGCAGTGAATGTAGACACGAAGTCTGGAAAGCAGTAAATGAAGACACGAAGTCCGAAAAGTAGTAGATGCGGACACGAAGTTCGGAATGCAGTGAATGCAGACACGAAGTCTGGAAAACAGTAAATGAGGACACGAAGTCCGAAGAACAGTGAATGCGGACACGAAGTCCGAAATGCAGTAGATGCGGACACAAAGTCCGGAATGCAGTGAATGCAGACACGAAGTCTAGAAAGCAGTAAATGAGGACACGAAGTCCGAAAAGTAGTGAATGCGGACACGAAGTCCGAAATGTAGTAGATGCGGACACGAAGTCCGGAATGCAGTGAATGCAGACACGAAGTCTGGAAAGTAGTAAATGAGGACACGAAGTCCGAAATGCAGTAGATACCGACACGAAGTCCGAAAAACAGTGAGTGCGGACACGAAGTTCAAAAAATAATGAATGCGGACACGAAGTCCGAAATGCAGTAAGTGCGGACACGAAGTCCAAAATGCAGTATATGCGGACACGAAGTCCAAAATGCAGTGAATGCGGACACGAAGTCCGGAAAGTAGTAAATGAGGACACGAAGTCCGGAATGCAGTAGACACGGACACGAAGTCCGGAATGCAATGAATGTGGACACGAAGTCCAAAATGCAGTAGATGCGGATGCGAAGTCCAGAATGCAGTGAATGCGGACACGAAATCCAGAAAGCAGTAAATGAGGACACGAAGTCCGGAATGCAATAGACACGGACACGAAGTCCGGAATTCAATGAATGTGGACACGAAGTCCAAAATGCAATAAAGATGCGGACACGAAGTCCAGAATGCAGTGAATGCGGATACGAAGTCTAGAAAGCAGTAAATGAGGACACGAAGTCCGGAATGCAGTAGACACGGACACGAAGTCTGGAATGCAATGAATGTGGACACGAAGTCCAAAATGCAATAAAGATGCAGACACGAAGTCCTGGACGCGAAGTCTGAAAAGCGGTAAAGATGGACACGAAGTCCTGGACGCGAAGTTCGAAAAGCGGTAAAGATGGACACGAAGTCCTGGACACGAAGTTCGAAAAGCGGTAAAGATGGACACGAAATCCTGGACGCGAAGTCCGAAAAGCGGTAAAGATGGACGCGAAGTCCGAAAAGCGATAAAGATGGACGCGAAGTCCGAAAAGCGATAAAGATGGACGCGAAGTCCTGGACGCGAAGTCCGAAAGGCGGTAAAGATGGACGCGAAGTCCGAAAAGCGGTAAAGATGGACGTGAAGTCCTGGACGCGAAGTCCGAAAAGCGGTAAAGATGGACATGAAGTTCGAAAAGCGGTAAAGATGGACATGAAGTTCAAAAAGCGGTAAAGATGGACACGAAGTCCGAAAAGCGGTAAAGATGGACACGAAGTCCTGGACGCGAAGTCCGAAAAACGGTAAAGATGGACACGAAGTCCTGGACACGAAGTCCTGGACACGAAGTCCCAAAAGCAGTAAAGATGGACGCGAAGTTCGAAAAGCAGTAAAGATGGACACGAAGTCCATAAAGCAGTAAAGGTGGGCATGTTGCGAAAATGCAGGGAATGTAGAAGCAGCGACTAGTGTTAGGGAATGGCGCGGGGCGCCGAAGAGGGGCGCTTGGCATTGGGTCGTGGCTTTGTTGGGATAGTGTAGTGGTGGGCGTGGCTTGCATTGCCGCCGGGGTGGTTTTGCTTTGTTGGAGGCTCGCTTTGCCCCTCGGGCAGTTGTGCGTCTGATCCGCCAAAAGCCGACCCTGCTGTTGGATCGATTGTTTGTTACTCTTGCTGGCAGCTGGTCTCGCCGCTGAAGCGATTGCTTACTGGGAATGTCCTGGTCTCGCCTATGGGATTTTTGCTTCGAGGCGGTTGCTCGTTGCTGGTTGGGCGGTTGTTCATTTGCTAGGGACCGGCGTCTAGCGATGCGGGACTCGAGCTCTGAGAGCGCCTATGTACCCTCTTGGACCGGGGATCAGAGTCTGCCGTAGTTCTTGCGTTTGTTGTACCTGTAATCCTGACATCATTAGTAAGTCAAGGGATTACTAGCAATTTATAAGCACAGGCAAAAGAATGTATTCACGACGCATGTCCTTCAGTTTCGGGTCGCCTGGGCAACCCATAGAGAGTTCTTGCTTTGGGGATATGAATGAGATCCCACTTTCGAAGGCCTCAATGCGAGGCCTCTAAGGCTCCTGTTGGCTATGTACGAGCATATTGAGACATTCTTAACAATACCCTAGCGGCTCTGTCGATTATTCGACGCGCCCGTCGGCTTAGGACCCTTCTCGTCAAGGTACCGTAGGGCAGCTGCGCTTGTGACCCGCGTGGGGATTTTTGCCTAGATTTGATCAGAATCGGTCTGACCATTTCCAGAATGCTATGACTAGACCTCAGAAAGGAATGTCTGGGATTTCGGCTTTGTGGTAGCCTGTTGAAAGGTGGCTGTGACCCATTCTAGAGTTATGCAAAGACAAACAGAAAAGAGAAAGCTTGAGGGGAACGCGTTGCCCCAGGCTAAAAAGATACACGAGTTCACGCCTGTAATGAGATGTACCATTTTTCTCTGTTCTTCTGTTGTGTAGGCTGTATCAAACTGCTTGAATAGCATGCTCGGTTTGCCCACTGTGCTTGAGGAGGAATCCGCGCTGGACGGTTGAGCTGTGTTGGAAGGCTGATCGAGGATCATGTTGGAGTAGATAATCTGGCCATTTTCCTTGAGGATCCCTGGTCCGCGCAGTGTGCAAGAGCCTAGGGTGACTGTTTTGTTTATCTCTCGTTTTACTCTCCTTTTGCTACGGTTACCCACATCAGGGCCGTATCTCTCAACCTAAAGGGGATTAGCTCTCATTTTGCCACGACTGTCCGCCTCAGAATTTTCAGTCGTGCCTCTCTCTTGCCCTAACTTTTGCCTAGGTCGCCCCGAGGGGTTTTCGACCTAGCGGGCTCGATTCTTTTGTCTCTCGAGTTTGCAAGGGCGAAGGGTTTGAAGGATTCGACCTCCGAGTGCGTTGCGTTCTGTCTCCATCGAGGAGTTGCATCTGCTGCTCCCCTTTTGTCGGGGTTTGTTGATTTCTTCCTCGAATTGGCGGTGTCGGAGTTTTAATCTCGGGGGCGCCTTGTTTTGTTCATTAGCCGATTTTTTTTTTGCAGCTGGGGTTTGTTTTGTGCCCCATGCCTTTGTTTGAAACTTCTCAATTTTGCATCGTCGAGGCCGCTTTGGTGTGCTTCGCCTCGTGGAGACTTGTTGTGTGTTACTAGCCCTATTTTGTGAGGACTGGCTTTCTTGGAAGTTTGACTCTCGCGCACTCGGAAGTCGAACTCCGTGTCATTTGCCCTTGCAAGCATTACATGTGAATTTCCCCTGTTGTCTAGGAAAAGAAAATGTCAAATTGCCCAATGTGAAATAGGGAACCGAGGTTGTCTCGGTGCGAATGTTGAACGGGGATGCCCCGGTCTTCATTTGTTGAAGAGGCCCGTGGTAGGCGCCTGGTGTGATGTCTCCGATCATCTCTTGTTGTTCTTTACAGCGCGTGCCTCTTGGAGGGTGCACTCTGTTGAAGCCACTGGATGTTCGAGGAAGACGGTTGCATCAATGCTGAGTGATTCGTTCGATTGTCCTTGTTTTCGACTTCATAGGGGTACCTCATCGTCGGACACTTCCCTCGTCAAAGTATAAGGAAATGGTCCGAGACAAGTTCTCAAGAAAGCGTGAACTCGTGCATCGCTCTTCGCCTGTGGTCAATGTGCCCCTGTGAAGGATGACAAAGAAGACAATGCATTAGGCGATTATGCGGGAAATATGTGGTAAGAAATATGAGGTGGTCCCATAGGAAAATCCCTTTTGTCCCACGCGCGACCCATGGGGTTCCACGTGTAGGTGGCATTTGTTTCTGGGAATCTACTCATCGCTACTTTGGAGTGGTTAGACCGTGACTAAAGTCACATAAGCATATTTTCCCTAGTTGCGAGTAAGCATGCGCAGTTGTCCTAAGGAAGGCTCGAGGAGTCGGGTCCCATGGGGACAGGCGATTCGAACAGGTCCAACAGAACTAATAGGGCGTCGCAAAGACTGTCATAATGCTCCATTGAAGGATTTGTTCATGTCGAAAGCCTATTTGGGGGAATGCATTTAAATTAAAGCAAAAAAGAGTTTAAAGAAGACTGCGCATATTGCCCCCGCGTTCAATCGGCGACCACAACAGAGGTGGATGAGATCCATTCTTTGATCAGAGGCATGATCGTGCTGGTATCTCCTGCGATCGAGAGTTGGGTCCTGCTCTGCTTGTGGAGCTGTCACTTCCGATCTTTGCAGCGAAAGAATTAGACTTGCTCCTCGGAGTATCGTTTGGATGAATTTGAATCCAAGTTGATTTTGGATTTCAGATGAGCCTGAAAGCAATAAATGCGAGGTATCAAAACCTGAATGTAGTAAATGCTGGGCTGGAGCCCAAAAACAGTAAACGCTGGGCCAGGGCCTGAAAGCAGTAAATGCAGGACCTAGGCCCGATATGGGGCCGAAGCTCAAAAGTGGGGCTGAAGCCCAAAAGTGGGGCCGAAGCCCGATGCGGGGCCAAAACCCAAAAGCGGGCCCGAAGCCCGATGCAGTAAATGCTGGGCCGGAGCCCAATGCGGGGCCAAAGCCCAATGCAGTAAATGCATGCTCAATAAGAAAGTGCAAGAGATGCAAAAGCAAAGGTCAATGCTGAGGAAAAGTGCAGGGCACTGCAAAGCGGTGACTCTGATTTTTCTTGCGGTCTTGCTTTGTGGAGCAAGGATGGGGACTTAGTGTTGAAATCCCAAGGAGCTGAATGAGAGACATTTGTTGTCTCAATTGTGGTCGCTCAGTATTCAGGCTGTCTTCTTGTTGGGAATTTCCTGCAATGGGAAAATAAAACAATGAAATAGCATAAACTGTTCAGGATTTCAATGCAAGAGTGTAGGGAAGCGAACTGGCCTGGTGGACGTCGTGCGAGCGTGCCGGGGGTGTGTGCATGGGTAAGGTGGAGGCATGCTCGCACGACGCGGAAAGATGCACTCGGTTGTGCTGATGGATGTGCTCAGTTGCGCGAAGAGATGTGTACGATCACGCGATGACGCTTGATTGTGTGGAGTTAGAGAGAAGCTAGCTTTGCCAAGGAAGGTACATCGGTCCTCGAGCCACGGCTCGCCTTGCCGTGGGGAAGATTAAAGGTCGCTGTTAGTCTACCTGCGAAGGAGGTCTTCACGCACTTGTATGGTAAGATGTTAGTTGTTATGCAAAACAATAAATGAGTAGGATGCATGCGATGCGTGAGTTTTCCAAAGCTAATGTTGTCATTCACATTGACTCGATAAGTTCAAAGTACAATGCAAGTTTTGAAATTGAAGTCCTAAGTCGATTTTCCAACGTGCTCGAGGTGCAAGCGACCGTCGCCATGGAAAGTCCTAGTTCGAGGGTCTGGCAGGGGTGTCTATCCTAGGGTGTATATGTACCCCCGCGGGCCCTTTTCCTGGACCTCTCCAAAGCGGCGTTTGCTCGTGCCTATTCCTGATCGCGCCTTTGTAGCTCGACACGAGTCTGGGGGAGCTCTCTCTGTAGTTGACGCTGATCAACAAGCTGCTCGTCCCTCTCTGCGACTTCTCGACGAAGACGATCTCTTTCGACTCTGAGATGAGTGAGCTCAGCTTGGATGGCCATATTCGGAGTGGGAGTTGCGCCGGGTGACCCGCCATCTCCGACTCGCGGAGAGTTGACGAGATCCTCGTGTGCTGCTGGACCCCATCGGTAGAAGCGAAGGATGTATTCTTCTGTAGCCTGGAAATCTCGCTTATCAAGGGTCGGATGCTCGGGGAAGTATGGAAGCTCGGTAATCACAGTTCGCCGCGCATCCAGGATCTGTTCAACGTTACTTTGGCGATCTGGGGGTGTTTGATCCTCCCGCCAAGTATGTTCAAATATAGTTCGCGCTGTATCCTCGGGGATCGTTTGTAAGCCACCGAGCTGCCTCACTACTTGCGTCGTAAAATAAGTGGTGGACCCCGCATGACTCATGAGTGGGACTCCATAAAAATCAGGACACCTAAGGGCCATGGGTCCGAGTGGCATCCACGCGGCACGCCACTTGAAGCCTCTAGGTGCTATTTCACAAAAAATTTTGATCCACTCAGAGACCTTGCGTTCTTCCACACGCAGGAGGGGTAGCAATCGAGAAATAATTGACTCTGGACCATTAAAATACATAATCGAGTGCATCAGATGCAGAGGGTTTGCGTGACTTTGGAGCCAAATTTGTAAAAGCATAGGGGATCCTCTTATCCTTCGGTCGCATGTTCTCAAGACGCGGTCGAGGGACCGGATGGTCTCAGCCACAAGGGCTATCTCATAACTACGCCCTTCGGCCACTTGAAGGACAACGCTGGCCAAGGCCGCATCGATGAGACTATGTGAGCGAGGTAATAAGAGGGTCCAAAAAATTAGCAATAGAACAGCATGACATAAATCTTTTCGAAGAAAATCCCCCTGGACCCTATGTGCTCGGGACTCAATAAAAAAGATGAGTTTCTCGATTGCAATCTCCGTGCTGCCGGAGTATGCGAGTTCAGCATTCAAACGAGTTGTGGGAACCCCGAGTAGGCGTGAGACTAGGGTTGATCGGGCGGTGAGGAAATTGGGTTCTACAATGCCGTGGACAACTGCGGTTCGACCGATAAGTGTTCGGTACTCCTCGATGGTTGGCGTGAGCTCTGTACCCTGTATGTCGAAGACGGCGTGACTTGGGTTCCAGAATGTGATGGCGGGTTCGAGGAAATTCCAATCAACGTGTCGGGTAGCCAGCAAAGGGATATCCCCTACGAACGCAGAGATGTAACGGCAGTCGACTGGGCGTAATGCTCTCCATATACGGGTAATCTCCTCGAGCGGTGGTGTGACTCTGTCGAGGCGCGGGCAGGAGACCGGACGTGACATCCCTTACGAAGATGAACGGAAAATCGACTTAAGAATAGTCAATACAAATGACACCCTAATTTTGAAATTGGATGATGCATGCATGCAGAAAATAAAAAATGTCCACGGCTTAATGAATAGTATACATCGCACATCTCTCTCAAGAACAGAAAAGGTTCAAATTGGCGCTCAGGCCGACTCAAGGACTGTTGTTGGAGTCGGGTTGGAGGATGGCGTGGAGCTCCTGCAGAATGCATGGTTTTAGTACTACAGGGACCGTGCTACGTAAGGATGGGGACTCCCGATTCAAGGGTGTCAATTCCTTGAAATCGAGCGGGGATCTTTGGGGGCCTAATCGACGGTCGAACCGTGCGACGTACCCTTACTCGGAACCCCTATCTAACCTGTGTTTCCTAAAATCGGTCGTGGGACGCGACCCGTAGGTACCTAAATCTAGTATGATATGCAATGTGCGTGCGAGAAATAAAAGTGCGTAAAGTAGATAAGCGGGAAATTGCGAAAGGCGATAAATAAACAAGCAAACAAAGCAAGCGGGAACGAGCCCGAACCCTCTAAGTGTCCCCAGTGGAGTCGCCAAGCTGTGCGCACCCAAATTTCGTCTCGTCGGGGCACGCATGCGCGCGCCTAAATGCAACGCGGCTTGGGAGTGTCCACCTTACCGGGGACGCGCGACGGACGCACGTGAGAAGGAGTCGCCACTTGCCATTTTACGACCCGAAGGTCGAGGGCCGGCAAGTTACCCAGGTTTAGGGGTATGGGGTACACCTAAAATGCTACGGCCATGGTCTGTACGGAACCGAAAATTCCGAATTCGGGGGTTCTATTACGTGTGGGCCTATATCCCACACGTCCTTTCGGTACTGTAGCTTGTCTAGGCTTGCCATTTTAATTTAATTACCGCTTAATTAAGTTCCGCTCATCTTATGCGTTTTGACACCGTAAATTCGAAGAAGCACTCTGACCGTCCACTCTCCGACCGGGATTTTACATGAATGTATGTATAATATAAAAACCTCACATTGTTCTCTCAAATAAATAAAAGACAAGCTACAATAACTAAATCCCGGTCGGTTCGCATTCGGCCATGATTTCACTCATGCTCACCGTATATTTTTGGAAAAGACCGAAAATTAAATTAAATGCGCACTCAGTGTATGGGGGCCCTGGACCCCGTGATCGACGGTTCTAGGCGTTGGACCCAGTGTGAATCGAGTAATAAGGAATCGGGCTCGATCCGCATAACAAATAGGTGCAAAAATGTAACAAGCAGGCTCAAATAAACAAACAATGGGGTTTTTTTTGTTATCGCCGAATTTACGTGAATTACCTGATTATTAACCGAGGTATCTTGGCATACAAATCCTACCCTAAAACAAACAAAAGGGATGATGGATAGGGTAATGTAGCATTCGGCATTATTTTAACGGACCCGACAGACATGATGTCTGTAGTCAAGTCCTGAATGCGTAGGTTATTTTTAAATTATTCTGTATCGTGACAATATAATTTTTACAGATTAAAAGTATTTTCACCTAAAACCCAAAAAAAACCTAACCCTCTATTTGACTATTGCCCATGTTTGATTTAAGCCGAGTTTGTGATTAATTTGTTTTTCCATGTTTTGACCAATTCTATGCACAAACCTACGCTTTGATTACGGCAGGACAAGAACTGGTAATCATGCCCTTGAATCGGTAAATATGTGTGTGCATGAAAATCAAGATTACGCTGTACGTATCTCGGTGCTTTTGAAATTGTGAATTTTGAAAAGGGCATGACTAACAGTTCTTGAGCTGTCGACGCGATTACAAATTATTAATCAATTTGTGCAATCCATTTAAAGAAATCAAGTGATTTAATTTAGCCAAATTTAACGTTCCGATTATCTAGTATGTAGAATTTTAGGTTAATTAAAAACTTGTCGAATGCTTCAGTCTACGGATTTCGAGGCGTCGAGATAGCCATTAGTTGACCGCCCGATAAACTCTAATTTCCGACATGGTCACATTGTATATAATTACAAAAATGAAATATTTAAATGGGGCACATACATTGTCGGAGGGTGATCCAAGTAGAAAAGGGCCGGATATTTTTAGAAAATGTCCAAGGGACTGAATTGAACGATTTTAAAAGAACAAGGACTGATTTGAAAATTCTGAAAAAAAAAATTGGGGACTGATTTGAAAATTCTAAAAAATTGGGGACTGATATGAAAATTCTAAAAATGGGGACTGTGTAAAAAATTTACTGAAAATGTCTAGGACTTATTTGAAATGAATTTGAAAATTTGGACTTTTGAAAAAAAAGGCCCCAGGACTAAACTGAAACAACTTGGAAAGTTCCTTAGGATGCTTGAAAAATTCTGGGAATTCCAGGACTGATTGGAAAATAGTAAAATGACTGGGACTTGATTGAAAAGAATTTTTAAAATTCGGGGCAGATCTGAAAAGGGTGAAAATGGTCCCGGGACTAAACTGAAACAATTTGAAAAGTTATTTGGGATTCTTGGAAAAATTCTGGAAAACCCAAGGACTGATTGGAAAATAGTAAAATAGCCGGGACTTGATTGAAAATAATTTTTTAAATTCGGGATAGATCTTTAAAAAAATAAAATACGTCCCCTGGACTGAAATGTGACAAAATAGAAAGTTCGTAAAATCGAGTTCGGGATAAATCCGATCACCCACGCGACCCAAGAACGCTCATTTGACATCATATCCATCAAGCAAGCATTAATATTCAGGAATAGAGCCCTAATCATGCCACTAAGTCGAGAATTTACCTAGTTCGGGAAGTTGAGGGGTGATTCTGTAAAATAAAAAAATAAAAAAATAAAAAATTGCCGGACGGATTGGGCTGTGAGGATGATTGGGCCGGACGGGCCTGCTGGGCAGGACTGGGCTTAGATCCGGATCGGATTGGGCCGGACGGGCCTGCTGGACCGGACTAGGCAGAGATCCGAATGGGATTGGGCCGAATTGGGCTGCTTGTGGGCGAGCTGAGGGAGTTCCGGTTTGAGGACGAGCTGGGAGTTCCGGAACCAGCTGAGGGAGAATCGTGAGCTGTGGGCATTTTTGGATCCGAGACCACACGAGAGAGAGAGAGAGAGAGAGAGAGAGAGAGCGAGAGAGAGAGAGAGCTCCCCCACTTTTTGTCGAATCCTCCCCCTCTTCAGCCTGGGCTTCGCCAGGAAGAAGAAGAAGGAAACGGAACGGAGATCGGGCAAGATTTTCGCCGGAAATTTGCGAAAGCGGGAACGAAAATCTCGGTTTTTCGGTTGCAAGGACCAAAATGAAAGGAATGAAAAAGGAAGGAGGAAAGAGGAAGAAAAGGAAAAGAAGCGGGCGAGAAGGAAAGAAATGAAAAGTCTGTCTTGTTGGTCAGACCGGCTCTGACCGGTTCTGACCGACTTGACCTTTTTTATTTTTTAAAGGTGTGTGTGTGGGCAACGGTCGGTCAGACCGGCTTTGACCGTTTCTGACCGACTTGACCCTTTTTTTTTAAAAAAAAAGGTAATAAATTAGGAAATGACAATTTTGTCCCCCTGGAGCTGATGGACCGAAATTGGGTGCTGACAAAGAGAAACACTTGCTATTCAAGTTAGAGAAAAATGCAATGTAAATAGCACAAAAATGTAGTGAGTAGAGTGTAGAGGAATTTGTGAACCAAACTAGTAAAGGAGCTTAAAGCGATACATTGACGACAAAATTCTAATTGGTTTATCTAATTCTAGCTATATATGTTAGTTACGACCCTACATTTTAATTCTTTTTCTTATCACAAGTGAAGTTGACAAACCTAGTATAGAATACAAAGAGCAATAACGGACGCAGAAAATTTCAGTGATGAAATAGTTAAATTTAAAATCTATTGGTTATAACTCGAAATTGATACCAGTACACACATATATTCTTAGAAAAAAAAAATTCAAGTATATAAGTTGATTTTTTTTTTCTTTTTAGAGATACGAAGTATACAAGATGATTGACTTTGCCGTTATACCAAATTAAAGTTTTGGATTGAACATCGCTCAACCCTTTGATCCAGTAGAGATCTTAAAGAGCGATGCCCAGTAAATCATATCTTCATCGTCCTCAGCTGCCTTCGCTTCAGAATGACAAGCTGTGTTATGATTCGAGCCCAACGGAGTATAGGCCATTAATATTGAAGCTCGGTGATCATCATAGCAACGTCCTAAGGTATCTTATAATGGATCAATACATTAATTGATTAATTGTACAACGAAGGAAACCACTTAAGGAGCCCAAGCCCAAAGTTTTCTCAAGCCTTCACAGTCCCATTATTCAACATCTCTCACAGTGTATCAGCAAGCAACTGTTCATTGCAGGCCGCACGCAGCCAAGCCGCCAATGATTGATTCGTGTCCCATTTAGTTTGCTGCAATCTGAATATGGTTACGTTATTATTGTGCATGTAGTTCTAATCATTTTGTTTGTTTTTCAACCTTAATTGTAATCACACGATTATTGGGCCAATTGGCAAGCCACCTATGTATTCTTCAGTACTGCCACCCTGTCCGCCTTTGCAGCTGCCGCCGGAGTCCGCTTTTGGCAAAAGTAGCTATTTCTCTCGGCTGCTCTCGAACTGGCGAAGTTAGATCTAGCCTCATCATGGTCAAGTCTGGTCTTGCTAGCCGGATCTGGCTCAAGGGCTCATAGAGGATCGCAAGCCTTACAACTAGCTTGCAGTCATGAGCCCTACAACTAGCTCACGGTCCCTAGCACTCGAGGCCGTGAAGCCTAATTCCCCAGCAAGCTCTATATATATATACACGTATACACACATATATATATATATATATATATATAATTCCGACAAAAATGTTAAATCATCTTCATTGGCGTGCATAAAGATCCTCCTAATTTAAAATCCTATCACATCTATTGAATAGTTCTTGAATATTGTATAGTTGCAACTCATGTCATTATGAGTGGAATTTTGAATTAAGGGAGAATTTTTTTTATGAGTAATAGGAGGACTTTTAGATTAATTTATTAAGAGGATATAACAACACTCTTATTTTCAATATTCGTATTAGACCAACATTTTGGTATTTAGAATAGTTGTGGTTTTAATGCATCCATAGTTTATTCCGATCAAATTGAAAAAGTTTCATATCAATATTTTAATTCGATTTCCTATCAATCCTCATTAATTACTGTCTATTGGATATACCTTCCAGTACTAATTGCTTTCCAATAAACCAGATGTAATGTCAGTACTTATTACATTGAAGATCTGGTAGAAAATATCTTCATATTTTATTTTTTGAAATTAATCTGCATGAAGAGGTAATTTTTCATTTATTTAAAGCTAGTTATAGCTGCGATATAAGGAAAATAATTATTTGCTAGCAAGCAAACTCTGACTGAACAATCGAGTTTTTCACATAGAGATTCCAAACTAGATTACCCGAAAAGATAAAGAACCAAGAAAAAGCCATTCAAACAGTAAATTTCTCTTCTTATATACTCAACACTCTTGAGGAAGAGCACAAAATATAACCAGAATAAAGCAGATAAAAGCTAGAAGAAACATTATTGCACAAGGAAAAAGCAAAAAGGACACTACTCAGAGATTCTTTATTTCTCATCAAGACTTATTCCACATTATTTTTTCCCCTCGATTACTGACAAAGGTCCATGGTGTTATAAAGAGATATTGGAGTGGAAATATAAAAGAGTACAGGAAGTATTAGTGGGAATAAACCTAAATCTTCCGTTTATAGGTCGAGAGCGATGTTAATACACCAAACCACCTTTGTCTTCAATATTCTTTCTCTTTCCCATTTCTTTTCGATTTCAGACATACATTGATAATTATTTTTTTTTTTGGGGGGTTAGAACAAGGGTCCATTAGCCTAGAAGGAGATACTAGATAGTGAGATATGGAAATAAAGGGCATGGATGACACACTAGTGAAAATTGGATGATAGGCCAAGGAAATGAGTTGGTTCAAACGGTTTGGTACTTATTTTTCTTAAGTAAAATCTCAAGTTCGAATCTTGTGAATAGAAAAAAATCCTTAATTGGCAAAGTTTTATTCCTTAATAGGCCAACCAGACTCGAAAATTGAATATGAGACGGAATGGAATATGCTGCAATCAATTGCACTATACAATCAAAATAAATTACTACAATTCCTAGTAAATTACTTAAATTTGTAGTAAATTACTACTAGAATAAGTAAGTTCCACTCATAAAACAGAAAGAGAAAATAAGTTGCACAAATTTCGAAGCAAATTACATAAATTTCGAATTGAACTATTCAAATTTTGAAATAAAATGCACAAATTTTGAAGAACTTTACTTAGTTCTTTAGTAAAATACTTATAATTTTCACTTATACTTTTAGTAATTTACTTGATGATATAATAAAATCAAATTTATTGATTACGCCATAAAATTCTCCACGTCAGACCTTTTGATTTTAAGTCAAGGAAGATTACACTGCACCAACCTTTTTTTTAATAATATTCACTTTAAATCACCACATTTGCTTTTGTTTGGGATCGGAGTATACAAATTTAATGTTCCATAAGAAAAATCATGAGCCTAACTTAAACCACATCCCTGATGGATTCTTCCCTCGCCTACACATCATCAACATCAAGAACTAGACCTCCTTCAACTGCATCATATTCTTCACTCATTTCAGTGATAATCCTCTCTTGGTATCTCTTTGTTGTCTCGATTGTATCTCAGAAAACGCATTGCAGAACTGCTTGTGGCGATATACCCATCAACTATCCCTTTGGGATCGATGACTGTTGTGGAAGCCCGTACTACCGCTGCCTCCTCATATGCTCAGAGACGGGCTCTCTCGAGCTGCGCACCCCATCAGGGAGGTATCCGGTATGGAACATAAGCTATTCAGACCCGCACCTCCTTGTGACCGACCCATTCATGTAGAACTGCCAGGACATGGTCAATTTTCGGCCCACCCGAGCCTTCAACCTTGACACGAGCACGCACCTCTTCCTCTCCCCTCAGAATGACTACTTGTTTTTCAATTGTAGTGAGAAGGATGTGATCATGGAGCCGAAGCCCATATTCTACGAGCACTTCCCTGATCGGTGCGACTCCTCATGTGACAGCTCGAGTTATCTATGCAGGCACCTGCCTGACTGTTCATCGGCATTACGGGAGAGCTCCTGCTGCTCTTATTATCCGAAAGCAACAGAATCCTTAAGAATGATGCTCAGGTAATGCCATCATCTACTGTTGAGTTCTTCGTAACACAGAGAGTATAGATATATGTTTTTTACGTTATGGACATTGCAGTAGCATATAATATCCTGGATTACTACTTATAAATTAAGAATTTGTGTAATTTTCTGCGCATATAAATTTCCAAGGCACTGCGCAAGTTACACGAGTGTATACTGGAGGAATGTCAGGACGAGCGAGTATGATCAGGTGGCTGAGTATGGCATTCGGGTCGATTTCGATATTCCGGTTACTATGCATTGCCTTCAGTGTCAGGATACTCTAAAGGGAGGTGGAACTTGCGGTTTCGATCCCCAAACTGAGAATTTCATCTGCCTCTGTGGTGAGAAGAATGTCACTTCTTATTGCAAAGGTATGTTTTGTTGATTTTGATTAAAATGTAAGCATTTATGTAGCTGACTTATGGGATCTCATTGCCCGATTTTGGTTCCTTCCCAAGTACTTGTATATGCAAAATGGATTTGATAACATTCTTAAGTCCGACCCTTGATTTCCCAATAAAAAACGGTTAATAAGAGTAGTTCCATCTTGGGTCAAAGATTTTCAATCCTTTACTGGTAGCTCTCAATGTCGGTTGAAATGAAATGAAGCTACGATTGCACAATGTTTGAGACCATTTAGAACAGGTGCAGTTGTTCTGTGTCTAAAAATTTGACATTGCATCGAAGTCTTTATTTTGGCCAGACACTGTATCAAAGATGGGTTTCAGTCCCTAATATCCGCGCACAGCCTCTGTCCGATCAGTTCCATGCATTGAGTGCTTGTCAGTTACCCAACAAACATTCCTCAAGCAAGGTTGATCTCTTGATACGATTTAGGCGGTGCCGCAACTGTAAAAATTTCACGACAACAACATGTTTCACATAACTAACATATCCCAAGTTCTTAACTTGTGTAATTGTTTCAAGAGGCAAATGCTTTCTTCCTAATCGATTTGGACAATTCTCTACAGATCACGGAACTTCCGGGCACAACAGTGCCGGAGTCATTGTAGGTAAACAAAGGAATTAATTTGTATCAGAATGAGGTTTTCAATATGATATGTGGATGTTCATCATCTGCAATTCGATCTGTTTTGGTCGGTTAATTGTTTTTTTGGGTGGGAGCACTACAGGGACAGTAACGGGGGTGATAGCAGCAGCAGCAATAGGAGTTGGGGCTGGGATTTGGTTCTTCAAGAAAGTGAGGGCTAAAGCACCCGTCACCAGTGGGATCCAAACCAATGAGAATCGCCTCTTTTAAAAGGAGGAAAAAAAGGTCAAAAACTCATTTATTTTAACAAAACAAAAAAAGAGCCTTGTAGTGAGTGCATCATTTCTTTAATATGCTTTTCTTGGCTGTAGGGTTCGCTTTTCATTGCTTTAATTTGAAGCTGATTTTGATCATTTTGTTGGTTATTCATAATTATTTTATATATAATACAAGATAGAGAACCCCACAATTTTACTTTTATAGTGGCTTGTTAAATTTTCTCTTTGCCGCCAATGATTGGGGGCGTTTGTAGAGAGAACAGGACTATTTAACCTAATTAGACATAGGATGGATCAATACCCGCGGGAGCAATTCACACTGAAATCTCGCAAATGATATCCAAGCACAAAGGCGTTACATGGCCTAGTTTCGATAAGCAATAAGTTGTGGCAGTGGGTTGGGTGGTCCATCCTCATGGGGTATACAGTTATTGAATTGGTCGATTTGAGCCACATTACTCGAACTCATGAGCCTTCGAGAAACGCATTAGACTTGGCACTCATTGTGGTCTCATACCATGTTTGGGGGACTCGCCAAACCTCCCCTAAAGGGCTCGATGAACCTTCCCAATGGAAGGCTCGACGAGTCTCCCTTACAGATAGCCATGAATTTTCAGTAGACCGGACTACTCAGAGGATATAGATCACTACTTGGAAAGAATAAGAGGCTACACCCCAAATATAAATTGCTACTAGAAGAGTATAGAAGATTGCATTCGAAGTATAGATATTGCTATTCAAAGAGTTAGAAGGTTGCACCCCAAGTATGAATGGCTAAGTGAAAGGTGTAGATCACAACGGGATGCCTCAAGGAGCTCGATGAACCTAGGAGACCAGGCGGACCTATGAGACCCGACGAACCTAGGGGACTCGGCGAGCTTGGCATACCCGGTGAAGCTACCCATCAAGCTTGGGCAAACCATCTCGCCCATCTAACTTAAGAGACCTGACGAACCTCCCCTTACATCCCATCGACCCCATTGAGCGGACTCTCGAAACCTAGGCTATGTCCGAATCTTTGTTGGGAAAATATGAACGAAAAGCAAAAAGGACACACGAAATTGATTACCTAGTTCGTCAGAGAAGAAATTCTGACTACGTCTGGGGGCGCTATCAAGCCAGGTATTCTATTACTTTTTTATTTGAGAGTTAGGGTTACAAGAGATATAAACTGCTACTTATAAAGGGAATCACCTAATTATATCATCAATGGGCCGAACTGAAAAACAGAACAAAACATGGGCCTAGCATCACTTTTGAAATCACAGTACTTTAGGCTCCATAACTAAATAATCTTAAGCGGCGAGCCTCCCGGAACAGGCAAGCCTCATGGGCTTAGCCCGACCCACACGCCATGAACCTCCCGACCCAGCGGACCTGGGAGACCCAGCTGACCTAGGAGACTCGACGAACATAGGGGACTCCGCGTGCTTGGTAGACCCAACAAAGCTTCTCAAAGGACCCTAGCGACTTATCCCACGTTATTCGGGTAGACCCAGCAAAGTTTCTCAAGGGATCCGAGCGACTTATCCTACGTTATCCGTCTAAGCCCAGTGGGCCTCAAAGAAAAACATCTGGAGCCTATAGTAGTTTGTCAAATATAACACTCCCCTCATAAATATCAATTCATGAGAGATAAAAAGTAAGGTAATTCTCCCATGCCCTCTCTCTAGCATTGATGATCCCCTCTCTCTCTATCTCTCTCCCATAGCTCTAACTTGAGCGTTGGAGAGGGTTCCTCGGGGGCAATTCCCGAGCCCCTTGCTAACCCATGTTTTGTGTGATCTAGGAATCTGAAGATAGCATGCATGACCTTGAAGACTAGATCGACATGCCTTATATTGATTAAAGATTCTTCTTGGTAGGGGATGGCTCCGACCCGAATTTTTTCTCCACATCAGGTGGCGCCGTCTGTGGGAACCGACACAAAATGTCATGCTTTGCCGTTCCCCGAATGCATCAATCCAACCACCCTTGAGACGAACCTAAAAGATCTATTTGTGGTTTTGAACCATTTTCAACATACAAAAGGGCAAGCATTATGAACTAACTAGATCTTTTCTAGTTCAAAAGGACTTTCATCAGATCAATGGAAATATAAAAGATACAGACAAAGAAACCCTTAGAGAAAGCAAGGTGGAAGTAGTAGTAGACAATGACAATGGGGTCTGTAGCTGGTCATTAGTTATTAGTCAAAGATTCGATGTCCATCAGCTATCATCTTCTACCACCTCTTGCCAGCAAGACTTCTTCGGAAACTCTTAGTCTCAACCTTCACCAACCGCTTCCTCTTCTTGGCTCCGTCACCACACACCTAACCTAGCCAACTCAAACCCTTGTTTTCCTCCACCTTCTTCAACAACCAATAGTGGCTCTAGCAAGCTACCTACTACAACTGCTCTCCCTCCTTTCTTAGCATTGGACAGCCCCTCTAGCTTGCACGACAGTCTCCCAAGCTTCTCCGACTCTTGGCTGTTGTTGTAAGTACCATTGAAAGATACCACTGAATTCGCCTCCTTAGGAACTGCCCTGGCAAACTTGACCCCAACGAACTTCAAGACTCGGCGAGCCTCCCAGATTAGTGAGCCTCCACAACTCATGGAATATGAGCTAAATACCTTGAACAGTCTCCGGGCCCAACAAACCTGACACACCCCGATGAGCCTCCTGGACCCGCCTCAGGGGTCACACGGCGAATCTCTCAATGAAGCCTTGTCTAAGTCCAACCATTGCCACCAACATCATCCTCACCACTTCTTCGCTGGCGATTTCCCTTCTCTAACCATAAGCACCTCTGTTTCAAACTCCATTAGTAGCTCAACCATGAACTCCTTCCTCTCCACCACATCAGCTCAGGCCCGAGCTTCCACATTGGCCTCCGATTCTAACTGCTCTTCATTGAGCACTAATTCCTTCCTCTATTATGGCCTTGGTTGGAAAACATCGATTGAAGGGTCTCCGTAGCTCAAAGGCTCGCCTCTCATTCTGTTCCTGACTCAAAGTAGAGCTAAGGATGTGAAAGGGTGACAAGATATGAGAGACTCGATAATGCCCAACTATGCATTGCCTCATCCTCTTTTGCAACATTATCATAAAGTCTATCACATAATCAACATGACAATGAATTATAAATATACATGATTAATGTAAATTATGATGCATTATAGTTTTGCAATCTACTTTGAACGGCTTAATACAATCTCTATAGGGATATCGCTATATTCCTCTCTTGTCGAGCTTATCATTTTTTATCGATTGGATGCATACTCTGATGCTCTAGAAGAATAATTATGTGACATTCTCATGTTATCCAATTGTTCCTCCCGAACTTATGTATGTGGAATATTTGCATGTAAAAATCTACTAGCTCCTTATAATGATTCAATGCAAGCATTTGATCACACAATGGGGTGAACTCACTATCATCATTACATACATACACCATAATGAATGCTCACAGTACAAATTAGTCTCAAGGAATTGTGTGGATCGAGTTTTGCTCAATTATGGAAATGATGCACATTGGCTATTTCCGATGTTTATGATCTATTGAATACATAGGGAATGCAAGATAATGAATGACACAGTTATATGCGCTTCTTCTGCCAGGACTCCTTCGACATCAACAAGCTTGAGCAACCTTGCCCTCTGACTTCATCCTTACAGGCTCGAGTAACCTTGCCTATGGATGTTGACTCAATCAACAGGTTGAGTAACCTCGCCCTCCGACTTCATCCTCGTAAGCTCGAGTACCCTTATCTATGGACGTTGACTCAATCAACAGCCTCAAGTAACCTCGCCCTCTAACTCCATCCCCACAGACTCGAGTAACCTCACCTATGGACGTCGACTCAATTAATGGTCTCGAGTAACCTCTCCCTCCAACTTCGTCCCTACATACTTGAGTAACCTCGCCTATAGACGGTGACTCAATCAACATGCTCGAGTAACTTCGCCCACCAACTCCATCCCCACATGATTGAATAACCTCGCTTATGGATGTCCATTGAATTAATAGGCTTGCCCTCCGACTCCATCCCTGTAGGCTTGAGGAACATCACCTACGGAAGTCAACTCAATCAATGGGCTCGAGGAACCTGGCCTTCCGACGTCGTCCTCATAGGCTTGAGTAACCTCACCTATGGATGTCGACTCAAACAACAGGCTCGAGTAACATCGCCCACTGACTCCATCTCCATAGGCTCGAGTAACCGCCTATGGACATCGGTTCAATTAACAAGCTCATCTCGCCCTCTAACTCGGTCCCCACAAGTTCAAGTAACCTGGCCTATGGACTTTGACTCAACCAATGGGCTCGAGTAACCTCGCCCTTCAACTTTATCCCCATAGGCTCGAGTAACCTCGCCTATGGATGTCAACTCAATCAATAGGCTTGAGTAACCTTGCCCTTTGATTCCGTCCCCACACGTCGTCGGGCTTCAGATGTCGTCTATCATACTCCATCCCGATAGGCTCGCCGAGCCTTAGTCGTTGACTATAATACTCCATCCCCATAGACCTGCCGAGCCTTGGGCGTCGATTATCATGCTCTGCTCCCACAGGCCCGCCATGCCTCAAGCGTTGACTATCGTACTCCATCCCCACGAGCTCGCCAAGCCTTGGACATCGAGTATCATACTCCTTCCTCGAGGGCTTGAGTGCCATCGCCTTTCAACTCCATCCTCACAAGCCTGGCGAGCCTCGGGCATCGACTATCATACCATATCCACAGGCCCAACAAGCCTTGAATGTCGACTATCATACTTCGTCCCCATGGGCCTGCCAGACCTTGGACGTTGACTATCATACTCCTTCCCCGTGGGTTTGAGTAACCTTTCCCTCCAACTCTATCCCCACAAGCTCAAGCGACCTCAACGTCTGACTAAGGGCTCGACGCCTTTACAAACAAAATTTGCAGCTCAACGCCCCAAACATCGAACAGGGTCGACGACCCCCCGACATCCAACTCGGGACCTCACACCTCGAAAAATCAACTTTAAGGCTCAATGTCCAAGTGTTAAACTTGTGGGTCGACACACCTCAACTGCAACTTTTGGGCTTAACGCCGCCAACATGGGACTCGTGGGTTATGCCCCTTAATGTCAACTTGGGGCTTGACACCCCCAAAGACCAATTTTGGAGACTCGATGACCCCCACTGTCGAACTTAAGGTTCGACGCACATTTGGGGGTCAAGTAACCTCTCTCTATCCCTAGAAGACCATCGCTCAAGGTTAGGGTGACTTGCTCCATCACGCACAGCCTCTCCATGGTCTCGAGTAACGGAATCCCCGACAATGATGCTCATTATCGAGAATTGAGTGGCTAATGATAGGGTATACCATTATCGAATGGGTCGGTTCGAGCCATATGACTCGAACTCATGAGCCTTCAAGAAACACATTAGACTTTGCACATTGTGGTCTTGTACCATGCTCGGGGGGCTCATCGAGCCTCCCCTAAAGGGCTCGACGAACCTTCCCCAGGGAAGGCTCGACGAGACTTCCCTACAAATGGCCCTGTATGTTTAGTATACTTAACGACTTAGATGATATAGATTACTACTTGGAAGGATAGGAGGCAGCACCCTAAATATAGATTGCTACTAGAAGAGTATAGAAGGCTGCGTTTGAAGAGTATGGAAGGCTGCACCCCAAGTTTGAGTGGCTACCCGAAAGATGTAAACGACAATGGAATGCTTCGAGGGGCTCGGCAAACCTAGGAGACTAGGCGGACCTATGAGACCCGACAAACCTAGGGGACCCGGCGAGCCTAGCAGACCTAGCAAAGCAAAGCATCAAGCCTGGGCTAAACCACCTCGCCCATCTGACTTAGGAGACCCGACAAACCTCCCCTTACGTCCCATTGAACCCTCGAAATCTAGGCTTAGTCCAAGTCTTACACGACGAGCCTCTCGAAACCAGCAAGCCTCATGGGCCTAACCCGACCCACATGCGACAAATCTCCTAAACCCGACGGACATATGAGACCCGACGAACCTAGGGCACTCGGCATGCCTAGTAGACTCAGCAAAGCTTCTCAAGGGATTCGAGCGACTTATCTTACATTATCCACCTAAGCCTAGTAGGCCTCAAAGAAAAACATCTGGAGCCATTAATAGTCTGTCATGTATAACACTCCCCTTATAAATATTAATTCATGACAAATAAAAAGTAAGTTGATTCTCCTCCTATACTCTCTGTAGCATTGTTGCTCTTCTCTCTCTCTATCTCTCCCCCATAGCTCTAACTTAAGCGTCAGAGGGGGTTCCTATTAGAAAATCAAGCATGTGCACAGCAGAAGTACGGTGAAAATCAAATTTTCATCGCGTGCTCGTTTAATCAAAAACTTAAATATCACATATTGACACAAGAATCGCCTTCTAATGAATAGGTAACATCACATATCGAATTCACAAGAAAAGTTTAGACTTTCATACTAACTTTGTCGATTCGAGTCAATCAAACTAACCGTCCAAGTGTTCGGTCTCTAGCTCGTCCACACGAGCACGTCTCCACCGAGATTACGCTTCCCTCGACCCGTACACTCCGATCTAGGTTACCGATCACGAACGAAATGGTCACGGGATGAAAGGATCGCTTCAAGGACATCAAGGACAACACCGAAACGCCAAACCAAGGCCGAAGAATACCCCGATTAGCCTTGGAAGTGTGTGACTATTCTGTTGTGTTTGTTTTAGCCGAACTCTCTTCTCTCTCTCTCTCTCGCTCACTAATATCGGGCCTTATCAATAGATCGTTCTCTAGGATTAACTGTAAGAACATATCTATATATATATATATATCTTTACCCTAGGGATTAAAATGTAATTATTAATTAATAAATCTCAAATGTGTCCTCACGTTTTAAGTCATCCAATGACTTATCCCTGTAGAAAGAAAGAAATATCAAACAAGTCATTGACACGAGTTTCCATCAATAGACGAATTATTTATAGAAACTCTCCAATTAAGGAAACTATCGTATTTCCTTAATTAGATTTATCATTGATGTTGAACTCGGCTTCAGGATGTGTTAGCACCTTTGCAACCACATTGCAAGCCTCATTCGATAATTAATTCCTAATTAACTTCCTTAATTAGAATTAATTCTTTTCTCGGTTTAGACACGCTCAATGTGTGTGACTAACTAGATTCATTATCAAATGGCAATGGGATTATAATATCAACTCATTTGACATTACCAAAAACTCTTTCTGTAACCAAAAACATAATTCTCAAAATGCCATTGGTTCCCAAAGTTCACGAGTGACGCCTAGCAGCACATTGTGACATTCCAAATGATGATGGATGTACAATTGAAACATTCTGATGAACCTCTGATTGTATATGCCATGCACTGAATCCCTTTACTACAAGATCCTGATCTAGCCAGAGCTATGATAAATGCCAAACTCTATAGCTGAGCATATAGACTCTCTGATTTCATTCTTAGATCTGTAGCACTTGAACAAAAAACCCTTTCTATTCGAGTCTATCTACCCTGGCGGAGGATTTCTCGATCTAGAACACAAAAAACATCTATATGACATTTTCCATGTTTACTCAAGTTAGTGAATCTCGTCTTGATTGGACACCTACTTCCGAGTATAACGAACTAGAACCACTATCTGCCGAATACTCATGTTAAGCACAAATACATTACCAGTAGCAAATCATAATCTCCTATACATGAGATAATATTTCATCTCAGATCTAAGGACTATATGTATTAATACGATCCAGATAACATTCATCACATCAGTAAATTACCGTATAGATATTATTTGCACGTCACGTTCGATTACTTATCATATAAGTATCCACATGTCTGTCCTGATAATAGTTATCAGATAGCATGAGACTCATTATTCCATCTTCATTAGTATATGTATACTAATCATGGATACAGATAGAGGTGACCAAGGGTGGAGCCTATGCGCACCCGAATTTCGTCTCGTCGGGGCACGCATGCGCGCGCCTAAATGCAACGCGGCTTGGGAGTGTCCACCTTCCCGGAGACGCGCGACGGACGTACGTGAGAAGGAGTCGCCACTACCTGTTTACTACCCGAAGGTCGAGGGCCGGTGAGTCGCCTAGGTCTAGGGGTACGGGGTACACCTAAAATGTTAAGGCAATGGTCTGTACGAAACCGAAAATTCCGAATTCGGGGGTTCTATTACGTGTGGGCCTATGTCCCACACGCCCTTTCGGTACTCTAGCTTGTTTAGGCTTGCCATTTTAATTTAATTACCGCTTAATTAAGTTTCGCTCATCTTATGCGTTTTGACACTGTAAATTCGAAAAAACACTCCGACTGTCCACTCTCCGACCGGGATTCTTACATGAATAAATGTACAACATAAACCCTTACATTGTTCTCTCAAGTAAATAAAATCAAAATTACAACAACTGAATCCCGATCGGTTTGCATCCGGTCATTATTCCACTCCTGTTCACCGTGAGATTTGGGAAAAGACTAAAAATGAAATTAAGATGCACGCTCGGTATGTGGGGGCATTAGACCCTGTGATCGATGGTTATGGGGCGTTGGACCCCGTGCATGACGTATCCTATGAGTTCGGGCTTGAACCACAATAAAACTGACTAAAAAACATATGAAGATAGACAAAAAACAGATAAAAACATATGAAAACAGATTATTACAGACAAGTTGTGCATTAAGCGCCAAGTTTACGTGATTAATCCAATTATGAATTGGAATTATTTGACAAACAATTTCCTAGCCTAAACGGACGAAATAACATGTTTGTGTACGGTGCTAATCTGACTAAAGATGTGTGGGTCTGTTTTAGATTGTTCTGCATGGTGACAGTGCGTTTTTTACTAATTGTGCCAAGAACATATTTTGCACCTAGAAAACCCAAAATCTATCCCTTTTTGCCCATTTGCCCGTGTTTGATTACATTGAGTGCATAGTTAGTCGAATTCTGCATTTTATGACAGAAGAACCCGTTCTAAATTATCAACGCAATTACCGGTAATTTATCAATTTATGTATTTTGCTTAAAGTTGAGTGATTTAACTTAGCCAAGTTAAGCATCTCTTTTTTTCGTGTGTGGAATTTTTGAATTAATTAAAATTTTGCTGAATGCTTTGAATTTGTGGGTTTCATGTCGTTGAGCCAGCCATTGATGGACCGTTCGATAGAGCCCTAACTCTTGACCATTTTAAACTGATTTTAAGTTGGGCTTATATGATTAATCCAAATTCATGTGAGAAATTATCAAGTAAAATATCCAAACACGCGAATCAGGGACACACAATCTCGTCAAGCTCATCGAATTCACTCATTGAACATCGGAAGACCTATCGCATGATACTAAGATGGAGATTGATACCTGATCCCAAGAGATTCTCAGGATGAGCTAGCTCGGAAGATCCTCGACTACCGCGGACCGTGGCGACCTTCAAGTCGGGACTCAACCTAAGCCTAGGTAAGTCTCCACGTCGTCTTCGGACCCCGCCGTCATCAGCCTGCTATCTTCTCGTTTCTCCACCTTTCTCCTCCTCCCATGAGACATGCAAGAAGCAAAAACAAGGAAACGAGGAGAAGGGACAAGGTAGGAGACTATGACTCTAAATGACTAATACCAACATGGAGGCGAATCAAGTACTAGATCAACACTCGCTTCACTTGTCATTTACGAATCAATTAAATCTTCTCATGGCTTGTTATGCATTTATCATTCTCATTTCACGATTGTCACGAGACTCCAATGAGAGTAAGCAAAGACGACCCGAGCATCAAAAGATTTTTCTTACTGCATTTTCATGATCGAAATAGGTCCCAAAACCAGTAAATCAATTCAGGTCAGAATTTAAAACTTCTCAAAATGGACCTTAATGAAGCCCACTAGACACGAGACACAAAGGGAGAGCAACCCTAAGAAGTCTAAACTCGAAGGTGACCAATTTCATGAAGCAATGGAGGTCGAGACTAGTGTTTATGGCCATTAACTATCGGTGGACAGCACATAGGAACGTCTTAAACCATGCATGAAATAACAAGGCTCAAGGTACCGAAACTGTAGAAGTATTCGACATTAATTTTGGCTAGTGCTTATAATCAAAGGAATTAAAGGGAGGGTTAGTCACCTCAGCTACTAACATGAACGTGGCACCAAATCCACCAAACTAATCCAAAAGTGATCATTCAGCTCAACTAGGCACTTTAAATGCATTTCAAGCAAATTAAGTCCAATGAAATAAGCTCAAGCTGAACAAGAATTATCATGTATCACAGCTACCTAAAGTCATTTGCGCTCAGATCGAATAAGCTCACTAAAATTACGAAGGGACACAACCGACTAATTAGTTCTAACTGCTGATCAGAAATGAGTTTTACCACGGGTGAAGGAGTTCAAGCCGGAATAGATGCTGTTAATCGAAGAGGATCTAAGCTGGGAGGAGATCGGGTTAGGCAAGATGGCATTTGGGCGGAGTCGCGATGATGAGCTCGAGATTGAAATGGTGGAGCGGCTGAACAGATAATGCGAGAGGCTTCCTTGGTGGCTTGTCGCCATGGACTGGACCTGAGAATGGAAACAAAAGGGAACACAATGGGAAAAGTCAAAGGCAATCAAATGCAGATGAAAAGAATGAACGCAAGAAAGGAAACGGGGACTTAGCTAATGAGAGCTCGAGAGGGGCTGCTGCCAAGGAAGCCCGAGCTGGAAGGAAAAACGTCCAGAATGAGCCAAGGGGAGGCCCCGTGAGGTGTCCAGCTATGGGAGTGGCGGCTAGGTTTTTCCGAGAGTGTCCCTAGGGTTTTTTTTTTGTTTTTTGGGAATGAGGTCAGGGTCTAGAGGAAAGGAGGCAGCTGGAGGAGAGAAGTTAGGGTGCTGTCATCAACAGTCCATGAGCTGACCTCAACATTCCGAATTTTCCTGAATTTCTCATGAATCTTTCGGTCTATCTGATATTTTTCCTTGATCTCTCCATGAGTTGGGCGCATCCTTGTAAAATTTGAAGATTGTTCGACCTCGGGAAGTTCCTGAAACAATTTTTCTTTGACAGCTGGCCCGAACCGGGAGATTTGGTTATAATCTGTGAGAATATATTCGATTCTGTACTAATCTAGCAAAAAATATCTCCTATTTCTTTTTATTTTCTGAATCTTCAGTGAATTATGAATCCAATGACGTTGGCCATACTTGAAAATACGAAGAATTGAATTTTTTATGGATTTTCCCCCTCGACTGACAGAGTCTGTCCAGGTTTAACAGTTTCGGGCATGGTGCGCTCAAAAATTCATAACTCTCTCTCCGTATTGAATCTTGGAATGAACGACCCGTCAAATTGAACCTAACTCGATTTCCTAGGTCAAGCATATGAAATTCACCCTTTTAGGTTCAGGATTGACCGTGATATGATGCGTCGAATCCCATGCTCGAGCTGTTGTATTCACTGTTTGGGCACCCCAGATCCCACGAATTTTATCTTTTTGCTCGAAAGGGCTCTCGACGTGATTTTTGCATTGAAATGTCCAGAACTCACCAAACCTTGATCTAAAAATATCGAACTTAGTTCTAGGATCCACGAAGATAGTCGTTCTCATCGAAGAAAATGATACAGAGACGTGATTTCCCCTTTGTCCATTGCCTTCGGTTCGAATATTGATAATTCGTGTCTTACTCTTCAAGATCAATTGTGTGTGCTGTAAAATTTCATATGTTGCCATCGCCATTTTTGTTAGAGTTGTGGAACCCTAGTCGGGAGCCTTGTTGATGTCATATCCTAAAGCCGGTGGACCAAAATGGGGTGCTGACATAGCCAATGTGTTGACAGGGGGGCAATTGCCCCCCTAATATTCTCCCAAATCCCAATAATGTTATATATTATGACTATAAAAATGGATTTATATTCCATAATTAATATAAATTTCCCCTCAAAATATTATAAAATATGCCTTTGTCAAAGTATTTGCCCCCTCTTACATGCAGTTTCGTAAAAACAAAATGAATAGACTTATTGCCATACGGATTCCAAGCCCTTATATAAGCCCACCACATATTAAAAGATTCCCCTTATTAAAAAAATCAATTTTAAGTGACTATTCCCTTTGCTTGAGCGAGAAGGGAAGATGAAGAGATAAGACAAGAGGCTAAAGTAAAAGTGCCACAGCCACAAAAATTCGGTGACAGAACCAAACTTGGAAGGTTGGAATTGGAAGCTTGGAATGACGACAGAGAAATACAGATAAAGAACGGTGCTACAGAGGAGGGAATGAGGGAAAGATCGGATTGCGAGCGGAACAGTATACTATAATCTTCTTCGTGTCCTCTCCTTCGTTTGCGTTCCTGTCTAATTCATCAAAAATTCCTTGAGCTACCGGTGCTTGAAATTGGACAACTTGTTTTGTTCTTGTAAATATCTAGAGGGTATAAGAGTAAAGATTGAATTTTTTTGAGTGCTCTATTTAGATTGAATTTTTTTTCTTGCGTAGATATGGATAAGTATCTCATAAAGAAGAAATCAACCATAAAAGAAACATTAACGACCAGAGCGAATAATGATTGCTCAAAAAGAAGACATGTAAAAATCAATTTGAAAGATCTCCCTTCGGATCCCGGGCTAGGGAAGAAAATTTCCGATTATCATCCTAATGATCGTGATAGAATTAGAAGGCATTATTTGCAACAAGGATCATGTCAACCGAAAGGACACAATTTTCCTCAGAAGAAATTCGAAAATATATTCCAACGCTTTATTCTAAAATGGTTTGAGGAGCATAAAAATTGGCTAGAATATAGTATTGCAAAAGATGCCGCCTTTTATTTGTGTTGCTATCTTTATAGGCCGAACATCGGAGCGCAAGCAAGTGGTGAAGTATTTGTGTCGGAAGGATATACAAATTGGAAGGAAAAATAAAAATTCAATGAGCATGTTGGAGGTCTTGATAGTGCCCATAACAAAGCTTGGAGAAGATGCGAAGATTTGATGAATCAACAACAACATATCCAATTTGCTTTTTAGAAACAATTAAAACAAGCACGTAAAGATTATCAGTTTCCTCTATTTTCTTACTAGTCACAATGATGCTATAAAAAATGTTGTCTTGAATAATACTCCAAGAAATATGAAAATGATATCCCCCTGATATTTAAATGGATCTTATCCGTGCTTGCGCTATGGAGACCACTAATACTATTGTCCATGAGCTAGGTCAACGAACAAATGGCGGCTGCTCTAAGATTTGTCAATCGAAAGGGTGTGTTGTTGAGCGTTTTCTTGGCATTGTTCATGTTAGTGATACCATAGCTTCCTCACTAAAAGCGACTATTCAGGTTCTTTTTTTGAAGCATAATTTGAGCTTGTCTAAAGTGCGAGGGCAAGGCTATGATGGGGCAAGTAACATGCGAAGGGAATTTAATGGACTCAAAACTTTGATCATGCAAGAGAATTCTTCTACTTATTATATTCATTGTTTTGCTCATCAACTTCAACTAGCTCTTGTTGTCGTGGTAAAAAAAAACCGCAAGTTGCTGCATTTTTCAACTCAGCGGCTAGTATAACTACTCTTGTTGGAGTTTCATGCAAGCATAGAGATCTTCTTCGAGATAAGCAACAAAACAGAGTCTTGGAAGCATTTGAAATTGGTGAATTCTCAATGGGTAAGGTTTCAAATCAAGAGATAAGTCTTCAAAGAGGAGGTGATAAACGTTGGGGATCTCATTATAGGTCATTGATAAGTTTGACTATCATGTTCTCATTGGTTATGGAAGTTCTCCAAATCATTGAGAAGGATGGCTCAACTGCAGATCAAAGAGGTGTAGCATGTTCCTTATTGAGTGTTATGCCAACTTTTGAATTTGTGTTCATCTTATAAATGATGAAAACTATTTTGGGAATCACGAATGAGTTGTCTCTAGCATTGCAAAGGAAAGATCAAGATATCGTGAATGTTATGGTTTTGATTGAAGTGGCAAAGCAACGTTTGCAAGATATGCGAGATGAAGGATGAGACTCTTTGATGAGTGAGGTATCTATATTTTCTGACAGAAATGACATTGATATCATAAATATGAATGAAATGTATGTGGCTCGAGGACGATCGTAGGGAAAAGGTGAAGCCTTGACAAACTTGAGTTATTTCCGGTTTGAGCTTTTTAACGGTGTGATCGATTGGCAACTTCAAGAACTCAACAGTCGCTTCAATGAGGTGAACACAAATTTGTTTCTTTGTGTGGCTTGCTTAAGCCCATATGATTTTTTTGCCTCTTTTGATAAGTCAAAATTGATTCAACTTGCTCGCTTTTATCCTTCGGAGTTCTCTGAGGTTGATATTCTATTACCTGATAATCAACTTGAGACTTACATTCTTGATATGAGATCTCATGAAGAGTTCTTAAACCTAGAAAGTATTGGAGATCTTTCTCAAAAGTTGGTTGTCACAAGAAGACATATTGTCTATCCACTGGTTTACTTATTTATGAAGTTGGCGTTGATATTACTAGTTGCTACTGCATCAGTGGAAAGAATTTTTTTAGCGATGAAAATTGTGAAGAACCATCTCCTTAATAAGATGGGAGACTCTTGGATGAACGATTATTTGGTTACTTATATTGAGAAATATATTTTTTGTAATATTGACAATGAAAGAATCTTGAATAGCTTTCAGGTTATAAGACCTCGAAAGGGACATTTGTAATTATTTAGTTTTTAATTCAATGAACTTCATATATCTCCATCATTAATATACATTTGATATAGTTTCATATATACGTCTATTTTTGTTTTATATTTTGCCCCCCCGAGATAATTTCCTGGCTTCGCCCCTGGACGTGACGATCTATCCGGAAAAATAATATCTAGTTAAGTCTCCTATGATCGTGAACAGTTTAAAGATATTCTTACCGAATTACTCCGTCACTCATAGTCTTAACTCTTTAAGAATGAAACATTCAAAACATCTTAAAGACTTTATTCAAACAAACATAGACAATATACAAATAATAGAATAAACTTTATTATCATAAGATGAATTATTCAAATACATAAATCAGTCTCTAGACTATATCACTAACAGTTCCTCGGGAGCAACTCCCGAGCCCCCTACTGACCCATGTTCTCTGGTCCAAGAATCTGAAGACGGCATGCAAGGACTTGAAGACTATGTCGACAGGCCCCATATCGATGGAAGATTCTTCTTGGTGGGAGGATGGTTCCGCCTCGAACTTTTTCTCCACATCAGATCTCATAGAAAATAGCCAAAGCCCAAGGGACAAGCTTACTGGGCAAGACATAATGCTAAGATATATACAATGGAAGTGCCATGGGCTGATCAATGCAACGCTGGAACACTTGCTTCTCGAAACATCTATGTACATACATTAGCAAAAAAGGAGGCGGGGCCATCTCTTCATTTTCCTGATTGTGTTCATCTTCATTATAGCAAGACCAAACCATTGGTATGAAAAAAAAAAAGGATGTGTCGACAGTGGATTTTTGAACAACTATAAAGTAATGAGATTAGACTTTGCTCTCTTTATTTTATTAGTTGTGGTATCCTCCATACTTGATTGTGTATCATCCAATGCATTGAAGGATAAAGGACATGGTGAGGGTTGAAATTCTTTTATGTGGTTATGTTTCTGTTTGTGGAATTTGTACTATTTTGATAAAATTAAGGATGGTTCATTGAGTCCAAGAGATTTAAGTAATTTGCAAATGATTATACTCTATATGAACTCTTTCCCTCGATTAAAGTGCTCCATTAAGCCCAGAAATCTTGGAGATTTCACAGCCCCCGCTATGGTAGGCCGGATAAAGAGCGGGATAGGATTTCAGTAATCCTAAATCCACGTTTGGTGATTACAGGATAAAAATTAGATTAGAGTTTTGCCGGAATATGATTTATCAAGGAGCTAATTCAAGCTGAGGAGTGAGTTAAAAGTAGATAATTAGAATAAAATTTTATATGAAAAGTTAGAAATGCCCATGTTATTTTAGATTTACAAAAGTTGCCATAAGAGGATTCTTTTTTGTCCTCTGTGAGGCATCGAAGGAATAGAAGGAGGCAAAGAGGAAATGGGAGCTCGATGAGGAACACTACTGCCCCCGGCAAGGTTGCCGATGTAACCAAGGGTCGTCGGCGACCAATGCCCCAAGGTCACCTGGGGCTTTACTGGTCAACGTCAGGCACCCACGGCCTCACAATAGTCCTTATCTAAGAGGGAGTAAGTGAGATGGGGACTGTGGTGGCCCAATGCCGGCCACCATAGCCCCAATTGGGGCCCGGCAATGGTCAGGGAAAGCACCAAGGACCTCTAGGGCCATGGTGGCCGGCATTAGGTTCCCCCAATCCCCATCTCACTCTATCTCTCTCTTCAAATCGGAACAATTGTGGGATAGTGAGGGCCGGATGTTGACCACCACTGCCCTGGGCAAGGTTGCCCGTAACCCCTAAGCAACGCAGCTACCTTCCAAGGTCGATGGTTGCCATCGTTGGGCCCCCTATGCCTTCTCCGATTCTGCTTCATGTTTCCTTTTTCTTTTTAGTTGTTTATTTTATTTTTGAAATTTATTTTATTTTTATTTTTCAAAAAAAATGCCAATTTATATGTTTAAGGATACCATGGTTATTTTAATTTCATATTCCAATCTCAATCCTTAACATGCACCAAACAGCCGATTAGGAATTTAAAATAGTCAAATTCATTAGACATTGCATCCCATCCAATCCCATCCCGATCAATAATGCTATCATATCCTGATTCATGTACACCTAGAGTAGAATTCATTTGGTGCGGCCTCACGTTACAGTAGAGTTCTATTTTCGAGACAGATGTAAATGGAAAGCAGCTCTCTTATTGAACAAATTACACCCGGTACAGGTGTGGGCTCGAGCAACCGAAACCAAAAGGAGGGAGTATCAAGGCTTGCCTTCCTCTTAACGTTGGATAGGTTTATGCCGATTCATTCAACGACAAAACCGAGTTTAAAAGATGTCAGTGATGGGCTCTCGCAAGAACCTCTCCATTTGCTTAGCCCTAGTCTTGATGGACATGTCGAAAACCTTCTGTGAGAATTCCACCACAAGCCCACCAAGGATGCTGGGATCAATCTGTCAGAGAGAGGGACTCTTAGATTCACCAGCATTCACAAGGAGCGGAAACTGAATCTTGTGACATTGAAACTGATACAAAGCGAGTGCCAGGCAGCATACCTTCTGCTGGATCTTTACTTTCTTCCCTTTCCCAATTATATCTTGGAGTGTCTCCCTCAGCTCTTTCTCCTCTTCAGGTGGCAGGTGCTATAAAGAGACGAACAATCAAGAAAAGAACATAAGAAAGGCTTCATTCAAAGGCTTTCTGCACTGAGGATCACCTCAAAGATGCTAATTTTACAGAAAGATGAATTTGTTTCTGTGGCCACAAATAGAAAGATGTATTAATAAGTAGAGGTGGAACTTAATTGCATTTGTAGACATGTCATGCTCCTGAAACTGTTTCTGTACATTTTGTGGCGCCATATCAATGAAACTCTCTTATGTATTATTAAAAAGGTAAAAGAGAACTAAGAAATCAATACTTGACTGGCCCCAAAAAATGCTATACAATAATAATGAAGGTCAATTCATAATCTGCAAACGTCTTACGCAGATGCATCATATCATGATCTATTTGTCATTTTTCATTAGAAACATTTGAATCAAACATAAATATTAAACGTCCTGTTCTAATCTGAAATTAGGAGCATCCCAAGCAAGGAGGAAAAACTCACAATGACACTAGTCACAGTGACATTGGCTTCTCCTTTATGTGCCATGGTCAACTCGATGAACCTCTTTGTGATGCTCTCTATGTTTCTGAGCCTCCCATTCTCAGCCAATACAACTGGAAAAATGAACAAAGATCAGAGACTAAGCACAAACAGTACTTGATTTAAGCTGAAAAATAAATCATCGGAGTTGAAATAGTCAGCCTGATAACTAACAGACTATAGAATCAGAGATGCAACATGTAACATCTGGACAATAGTGATAGACAAGCCAAAAAAGACATCAAAAGAGAAGCAGCATATCATACCCAAGAAATTCCTAGTGATGTCTGAAAGTTTAGCTTCATCACAAATGGCATTGATGCCCTTCAATCTGACTTCTTTGGGCACCGACAAGTCTTTCGTAAACTGTCTAAAGGTAGTACTTCTTTTGGAAGCCTCGACAAGGTCAAGAAGCTCTGACTCAACCTTGTCCAAGGCATTGGCTTTGACTGCTGAAAGGTACAATGCAGAAGCATAATTTCCAGTGCCACCAAATAGAGCTAGAGGTACCTGTAAATGTAATACTCAACAGATTACAAACATGGAGAATTTCTCACATTTTCAATCACTTATTTCTATCCTTCACACAAGAAGATTACCATTTGATGGTTTTCAGGATAGAGAGTGTGTCTAGTAGCACAGAGCACATTACAACATTGTTTCATCAGAAAACTAAGTGCGACAATGTAGTTGCATTAGCACCTAAACAACGTACACTTCCTCACTCCATGAAAGTTTCAACTGAGTCAGCCATTGTTCAATCAAGTATGGCCTTTATCTTGAACATCGAAGACGCCCCTTTCTTTTCCATTATGTTCTCACTTAACCATTCCGACATAATAAGTTCGATACCCTTCTTCAGGATAGATCCTTAGGAGACCAAATGCATAATTTTGCTAGCAGATACAAATCGAGACACTCAATTTCAGCTTTGACAATTTGGAGGATGCCGAATCATGTTACCTTTACATTTTCAGCCTTTGAGGTTGATGATGAAGTAGCATAATTTCTTGAACACTGCAAAATTCAAACAACAAGATAGCATGTCAGCTTACCAAGAAAGGCGGAAAAATCACATGGCTACACGATAAGTATTTCGGCATAAAGGTGCAAACTTTTGATTAAGCTCGTCGAATAAGCTCATCAATTGTATCTAGTTCTAAACCCTTTGCAATGCCCCATTGCATCAGAAGTCAAGCTCTGAGAATTGAGAAATGAAACCAATTAAGAGTCAATCTTATGATCATGGCACCAGTGCAGTAGTTACCTCAGATGCGGAGAAGGCGGGGCAGAGCAGCGACTGCTGGACTATTGTGGACCTTTGAGCGGACAGAGGATCGGCTGTGGCAATAAACCGTTTGAGGAGGGGAAGTCTCGATCTGATGCGCCCTGCCATTGCCTTGTCTCTCAACGGTGGAGCAGGAGGTTAGAACAGCAGCCGGTCGCGTTGGGCTTGGAGCAGAAGCTGGTCGCGGTGGCGCCGGAAGGAGCAGCACGTCGCGCCGGTGAAGGAAGGGCTGGCCAGAGAGTGACGACGGCGAGAGGTGAGAGATGACAGGCAAAGAGTCGGGTGGAGGGGAGGAAGAGTTGAACCGGTTCCAATTCCGATCTTCGTATCCCCGTACGGTTAAATCCGAACCGGAATCCGGACCGGATCTGAACCAAATGAAAGCGATTCATCAATTTCCTACCCGGATTAGGGATGACACGCGGGAGTCTGTTACCTCAATATTCATATATCCATTTCCGTTAATTAAAGTTAATCTCAAAATTTTCCCAAACCCATTCTGTTTTTAAAGAAAAATTCTCAAACCCGTCAAACTAATTTAATGAGTGCCCACTGAAAACTGTTTTTCGCTTGTTAATATGTTTGACAAAATAAAGTCACTATAAACTTATCATTTTATCTGAATACAATAAATAATCTAAGATAACAAAAATATTCAATATTAAGATATAAATGCCATGCGAGTAACTGTTTTAGAAAAATAAACAACACTTACATAAGTTAATAATATGTTCAAGAAAATTTGCAATACTTAAAATTCATGACATGTTCGAGAAAACTAGACCATAACACTTCGAAGTGCGTAACGTTAAAGAAGCTTATTTTGTAATTGTGGGTAATATGAAGCGTAATCTACTAACTTCACATTTAGCAGGTTTGGGGGCTTCAAGATAAAATGTTAAATCCACCCTAAACCTTACAGGGTTTTGACATCAAATTTCAAACCCTTCCTATGATCAAAGAGTAAATTTCGTTAATCATCTATCAGGATATGGGACAAGGGAATACCCATTTACAAAATCCCGTCGTCCCTAACCTAGATCTATCCAATTTTTGATATGATAACTACTCGAAACCTACTGTAGCGGTACGTTCCAATTGATTCCAGATCTATCAATTAATGGTGCATTAAACATAAATAAATCAAAACGAAGACGGCCAAGGCACTACACATTTTCCGTATATGCGATGTTTAATCTCATGTGACGAAGTAATAATTTAAAAAGATGTTCATGAAAACGAGCTTTGAAATTGAGAACACTGCTTAGCTGAACAGTTCAGTTGGTTTGACCGTCTCTACTGAACGGCATTTTGAACCTAGTTTCTCTTGCCGTGGCAGGAAATTGCCTTAGAATTGGGCTCCTCTCCCCTCTGGCTATCGGTTTCTCTCTTCTCCCCTTTAGAAAAATATTGGCCGCTGAATTCCACCCTTAAAGGAAATTCCTAAATTTATCGAACTGCACAAATCGATCCGTAATTTATCCCGGCCCATGAAAGGGGGTGGCCCGTGTAGCAGCCTAAAGCCAAACAGCAGCTCTCATTGAGAGCCGACTAGAGTTTAACGAGCACCGATTGGAACTAGTCTCCACCCGATCATCAATCCCCTCTTCTTTGGTCAAACCTTAGAGAGACTCCAAAACTAACTTCCTCTTCAGATTCGGCCTGCAGGCCAAGGGGAATTCGGCATTCCGTTAGCCATTACTCGATCTTGAGAAAATTAATTTTATTAAAACATTCTCAAAGAATGCTCAAAATAAAAACCCAATTCTTATATTTATATCATCCCTAAACCACAGCATCGGTCGTACCTCCTTATGAAAAAAGAGTCCAGAACTGGGTGTCAAAAAGAACCAATTACATAATAATTCTATAGGTTTGTCAAGCCAAAACTTAGCTAATTTTCTGACAATTTTAGTCCTCGCTAACCAAAACATGCTGCACGAGATTTTGATTTCGAGTTTAATTCTCATCAACGGAGCTCTTCGTGCCCAATTATTATTCATTTCCTTGCATGCCATCATTACTCTCAAAACTGTGATTAGCAGTTAAAGATAGAGCAAGTCCCCCGGTTAAAAGGAAGGCAAACTTTATCTTATTCACAACATGCCAATGGGAAGTGGCAATAAGAGCACTAAGGATGGGCAACATTGGAATATAACTTGAAGGGACTAATCGAGCTTTTAATTTTTCAAACTCATCTACAATATAGTTAAGCAAAATGTTCGGGTAACTCCTCAAAAAAGAATTCTCCGCAGGTTAGCCTGCGATAAATTTACATCCAACATATACTAAATACGACAAAAGGTTAACGGTACCCAGCCAGAGGAACAGAACTTTCCTTAACCAGAAAACGCCTCCACTGTGTACGACAAGAAGCACCAAACTCATTTCCAGTAAGATCAAAGGAAGAATCTTCTTCTGCTTGTGTCCATCTCAGGCTAAAAAGTGAAAAAAAAGTGAACTCAGTGAGTAGATTGTTTCATAACACAAGGAAAATGTCTTTGTGAAGATTTATATATACCTTGTGAACCCATTCATATTCCCCGCTTTTGGTATCAAAAGTTCCATGCTGCAGACTGATCAATTTCAACGTGAAACGAGGGCCACATTCCTGCATATTATCAACACCATATAGGATAGTGGGTGCCCAGTAAGATTTTTGACACATATATATGTTTTCAAATATATATGTAAAGATTATGGGGGAAGAATGGGCAAACCTGAAGACGTGCAATCACTTTCTCCTGAGTGACGTTCTCACCCTTGGAACTTTTCGTCCCCTTGGTTTTGGAGCAAGTTGCCTTATTGGTTTCTTTTGTTTCAAAAATGTACCTGGACATCATGAACCGAAACCGACTGAGTCCAGCTGAACAAGCTTTAAGGCCTATTTGGCTTTAGAAATTTTTTTAAATCAACTCAGCTCCACTTATTTCCACTTATTACATTTTCCTTTTTCTTCAATTTTTTTAACCATTCAATTCAATTTCTAATACTAAATTCTCTCAACTATTCATTACTTTTTTCACAATTCATTACTTAATCATTACTTTCTCACAACTATTCATTACTTTTTTACACTTTTTCTCATAATTCAACAACACAATTATTACAAACCAATTAAAACCAAACCTCAACTCAACTCTAATACCAAAAACAACCTAGTCTTTTTAAGTGAACTTGCAAGAAAGTATCCCACAATGCTACTCTGTTCTCACCGATGATGTCTGAAGAAAATAAAGTCCCGCTGATTATGGAAAGTAACAACTCGACGGCCGCGGAAATTTGGATCTTGTGGAAAGAGTGACTGGATAATTCTGAAACAGATGAACGAAGAAATACAGGGTCAAGATACGATGATATAAAGTATACGAAGGGCATTACAATTCCTAACGAGGTATGATGAACATATATGTAAGGATCATAAAGTGCCATTGATCAAATTCACTACTAATGGTAGTGCACACCTTATACTTTTTGCTTAAGATGTAACAAAGATATATACAATCTAAACCAATTTCAACAAAATATAGAAAGTTTGACGACTGCCACCTTCCAATACGATGACCCAAACGCGTAGTAAAGTTGTTCAACACAAGCTCAGGCTCATGACTTGTTGGATTTCCATGATTCTGCAGGCGGTATAATAAGGAAGCAGATATTAGTATGAGCATTGCTGACCTTGAAATCATTCCTTGATAGAGTTTAACCAAGAAAATTGGAGACAAACCTTGATATCTTTCCTTAAAACAAGCTTTGATAGTTTAAAATGAGCAGTTGGTCCATCCGGCAAACCGATAATTAGAAGAGCATCTACAAGCCAAAATACAAGGAACTTAACATACGTGCGACATAAGGGTTAGGACAAAAATCGGATCAAGCAACAAACAAAATATTCAACAGTGCATAAGAGGGACCACCAACCTGGTTTCCTTCGGTTGGTGTGAACTACAATGAGAGACGTGAAGTCCTTGGTTTTGGCATATTCCACGATCTGTTGGTGGAATGAGTCGGTCACAGGAATTGCAAAAGGTTAACACATGAAATATCTATCGGCGCGGAGAAGAACCATTCTTCAATAGATTTGAGGAGAACAAAACAAACAAAACATAATTTCTATACAATATATAATAATTATAACTGCCAATCCAACCTAATGTATTGAAGAAGTTCCATTACCCAAATGAAGATAAATTTATAAGAAAGAACAATATCCCATCTTCCAAGAGCTATTCTTAAATATGCTATTTCAAACCAAAATAACTATAAGCTGATATTAAGTCCGTCTTAGAACTCAGAGCACAAACTAAGAAAAATGAAGTACCTTTTTTAGGTCATAAGTTCCCCGTTTAAAATACTCAGAATTCGGTATTACATCAAGAAGCTCTGAGATGAAAGCAGGCCCTAGCTGCAAAACCAAGCAAATACATATCAACAACGCCGAACAATTAAAACATCTAACAACGTATTTCTGTCAAGTGCGAGCAAATACAAAGGAGCCAGTTGGAACGGGGACGACGTACAGTTGAATTGAACCTGGAGGTGGTGATCAGTATCGTCGGAGTTCGCTCCCGCTTCAAAATGGAGCTAAGCTCGTCGGCATCATTCCGAGCAAATAGCTGCAATCATCAGAAGTTCATATAACTAGAACAAACCAAAAGAAGAATTAGAATTCCAGCGAAATGGCAAAATCAGAAGAAAAAATATAGAGACCTCTTCATCGTCGGGCTTGCAGACCGTCTCGTCAAATTCCCTTGTGTTTTCAATCGTGCGAGGAATCGCCCTCGGTGGAGGCTGCTCAGATATAATGCAGAAGCAGATATAAAATCAGCTATTCGATGGGACGCAAAGATTACGGAAACCATCGTCATCATTCATCATGGAGAAAGAGAGGGGGAAAGAAGGGTGGAGGGCCGGACCTCCTCGCCAAGCTCGAGGGCTCGCTTCTCGGCAGCGTCACGGGCCTTAATCTTCTTGCGCTTCTCGAGCTTCTTCTGGTGCTTGAGCTCGGCGTGCACGGCTGACCTCTTCTCCTTGTTCTTCATCATCGAGGGAAGCAGCTGCCCCTTCTCTTTCTTAACCATCTTCTTGTTCTTCTGCTTACCGTCGTCGAGTTCCGACCCTGAATCATTGCCCTCATTCTTTCTCATTCCCCCCATGGCTGCGCGCAGCCGAAGGGTTACAAAATTCCAATATCTGAAAAGAAACGGCTTTGCCCAGTTCAACCTATCACTCCACAATTAATGTATAACAGCGGTTCGACCCCATCACACAGATAAAAAATTGAAACTTCACCGCCATCGCCATTAGCATCAGTGGAACAATTAATAGAAAACAAATGAAAACCGTCACCTCTTTCACTTCGACTGGGAAATGACAGTGCGGCTGCAGGAGCGGAAGAAGTCGAAGTCGAAGTCGAAGTCGAAGTCGCAGTTGCAGATGATCAGAGGTCGCTCGGAATGAAGGCTCAGGCGGGATCAGCTTTAACCCCACCGACCGAACCAGACAACGGGACCAAGAGCAGCTGCAGCGGAGACGAGAGCAACTCGAGGGTTTATTGGGAGACGAAGATGGGCCATATGGGCCTAAAATAGTCCAACGGGCCCAATGAACAAAAATGTGATGTTAATTTGAACGTTAAAAACTTATTATATTTATATCTACTCATTTTATCAATGAAAATGTAAAATTTTTTAACAGTTTAATTACTTTGAATAGTTCGTAATTCTTATAAAAATTGAATTATGGAACCACTCAAATGTAGATAATGCATAAGCTATAAAAGAATTAGAATGACTTCTTGCATTATATTTTCTGGATCATCTTGAATTCTTACAATTTAAATTATTATGTTAATACTATTGTTCCATGTCGGCCGTCTCAAAGAAACGGGAAAAACGAAATAGAAATGACAGATAAATAATTTGGCGAAATTAAGAGTATTCGCGAATAAACGGCATTTTTAATTAGGAAAAATTACACATTATATAAGATTGTTATTTTTTGAAATCAAATCTTCAAAGTTTCATTTTGGCTTAATCAATCCTAAAACGTCAAGCCATCATACACTTTTAGTCCAAACTATGATTGACTGTTACTAGTAAGTCACACGTATTATTTTCCTCTATTGTGACATCCCGAAATAAGAGATAAATTTTAAAATAAAAGAAGAGAGAGATAGAGATGATTGGGGTCTCAATGGGTCTCGTCCTCATTTTGCTTTTCTTCCCCTAATCTCTTTGATTTTAAAGTTGGCAGGGCTTTGTTGGTAGTCTCTTGTTGACAACGTATTTTAGATTATTTCGAAATAGGATATTAATTGCAACCCATTGATACAATTGGATCAAGGCCCATCGCAAACAATGGGCCAAATGGGTTTACTTGATTTAGAATTGAGGTTAACTGGACCCCAATTATGAGGCCTAATAAGTGACGCCCGTCCATGGGGGATATTTTTTATTAGATTATGGGTATAAGGGAGAGAAAGAGATAAGGTGCAATTTGGGCATGTGTTTCAGCAACAATAGTAATTTTTTGGCACGTCCGGTGGGACATCATGAATATGATCTGACAATCTCCGTTGGTGAATGCTATAGTTGTCAATTTCAGACTGGTCTCGTCTCAGTCAATCGACGAGAAAGCCGATAGTACAACAATAGACAGCCTTATCTCAAACAATGGAAACCATGGTCGCTGAATATGAGTAAGCCATTCAAGTGATGACATTACGCTTGGAGCAAGTCTTTCCACCTAATGCTCGTGCTCTTGTAGATACACAAAAATCAAGTGGAGGCACCCCTGACTCTTCCAGCTAGTCGGGGCCAACAAGTTCAGCTGCCACCGACCTACTTCAAGAGGCCATAAGATTTGCCATAAATGATTTGACGGATTCATCTTAAATTCGCCGACCTTTCATGAAGTTAATGCTATTAAATCATATGAGGCCGTCGAAGCAAATCAAGACCCGCTACCAATGGCTCGTAGCTACAAGCTTTTAGAGTATAATAGTTCTCCGTCGATCCTTGAATATTTTGTTATCGACGAAAAATATGAGGTCGTTGAGTTACAGTTGTACCCAATGACTTATTATGATAATTTTCTAGAAAATAATGCTTTAACGGTCCACGATGAATTTAATGCCACGAAATATTGTTATGAGGCCGTCATGTATGATGGATCACAACTATATCTAGTGGCTTCTTATAATTCGATAGTGCAAGGTCCACCAATCACTGATTACTATAATTCATCGTGTGAATTACTATACTACTATAGAGTACAGGAGCCATGCACAACAACCTCTTGTTATTCTTAATATCAATATATAGATTCAACTCTTGATTACCATGGTTCTCAAGACATCCAAAGGGTCATAGATGTTCAAGGGTCTTATATGGCTTGTCCAAAACAGATTTTGGCACTAGACTATAGTACTTCCAATTTGTGGTACTATGAGGCTGCTGAAAATGATGATATGACTTTAACAGATAATCCAAACTTGTCGGATCAATTTTATATTATAATTTGATAGATCAAACTTTGATCTCACAGGCCTATCGTTGTTTTTATCCCTAAAAAAACCATACGACAATTATTAAAGAACGAACTTCATGCACGAAACTTGAATAAAAAAAATGGATAATTGAAGCCATCAATACCATGACGGAATTGCTTAAAGTCATTGAAAGATAAAAAAACGAAGGCTCTAGAGACTTTTCAAAGTAAAGATTTACTAGCTATTCTTTCTGCATACAATAGCATGGATGTTCATCTTAGGAGCTACGACTCAAATTTACAGTTGTGGGCCAATTGCCACTAATTATAAAATGCATTGAAGTTCAGTGCAAGGATGGTATCAAATCCTATCATCAGAATCCACTGTCGTATTATTATAACAATGTGCAATGAAGGCTTGCTGAGGGTGGCCAAATCTCATGTATGTTGTAGTCCTGCCATCCTTCATATTTCCACCTTTTACTCATGTAGACTTGTCGAAAATTAAGACATTACTTTCATCGAGCTTGCAGGGACGACATCAATTTTGGTGGAAATAAGGAGGGAACGAGCTTCGTTGCTAGAAAAAAGAAGCGATCATTGTTTATGCCACATTTGAGAGAAAACAAGTTAGATCCGTCAAGAGTTAGAAAGCAACAATTGGATCCGACGTAATTCTTAAAACAATATATGTTTGCGATGGATCTTGTTGTGGAACCCAAAATACAACCATGGCTTTCATTGATTACTACTCGAGTAAATAGGCAATTTGGTTCTTGACTTTTCATGATTGCGTCAATTTGGTTCATGAATTATTTTTTGCATCAATTCGGTCCCTGACTTTTCACAATTACATCAATTTGGTCCTCATTACATCATTTAGGTCCCTCACTTTACAAAACTACATCATTTAGGTTCCTCATTTAGGTCTAAAATGATGCAAGTTTTGTAAAGTAATGGACCTAAATAATGTAACGAAGACCAAATTAATGTAATCGTAAAAAGTCAGGGACATAATTGATGCAAAAAATAAGTCAGTGACCAAATTGATGCAATCGTGAAAAGTTAAGGGATCGAATTGCCTTTTTACTCTTACTACTCCACTAGATGATTGTTGGCACCAAGGTTATCCATATCTTCTACCAACCATAGTTCCACCAGTCATAGTTCTTACGGTAGAGAAACTACCACCTTGGGAAGTTTCACATTCTTAGAAGCTATATGCTCTCAAGGGCAAAACCCAAGGTGGTGAAGATCAAGTAAAACTGTGTAGAGTGATGTGTACGATTGTCTTATTTTTCACTAGTCATGGTTTTTTTTTCCTAACTTATAGGAGATATTAGGCATGTTATGTAATTATTATTATGAATATATTGCCACAAGACACCCTCCATTAGCTAGTCACCACCTGAAAACGAACCCAAGCCTAATTGGCAATTTGCATCGTCAAAGATTTGATGACGTATATATGGGTAAAATCTTCTATTCATGATTTGGCATAAGCGTTGCTTATTGATATACTTATTGGTAGCCTTATATGTTGCAATGGCTTTTACACTTTTTCAACTTGGATATCACATGATAACTCTCCAAGATTAACTCGTCCATGATTATACATAATTTGAAATGCGACAAGTAATAAAAGATTTTTAACTAAAAAAATTGTATTCAAGCTTATTTATATTTAGTTATGAGTCATGCATTATTAGTTTTAGAATAAATATATTTTTTACCTAACTAAATAGTTATAGATATGAAAAATTCATGGGAATATGCACTATGTGCAATGTATGTGGCCTTCTAACTAGTTATTTTGATAAAAACATGGGTAAATGTCCAAGCCCGAGTTCAAATTGAGGACCCCTAGCATGTGAGACTAGTGTGATAACCAACTACACCACCCAAACCAAACCTACTTGCCTTCTAACTAGTTCAAAGAAAAAGAAGAAAGCATAATAATCTTAATGTATTTTCTTATATTAAGGTGTCTTTGTTTACACCCATTTTTCACGCTTAGTGGTAATTGCTGAGCTCATGGGACATATGGCAAGTAAATGGGCTTCATCGACGTATTTGGGCTTAATAAGGACAACCCACAATTTATTGGATTATGCGAGCAAGGCTGAGTATGAAGAGAAACCTGTGATCGAGATCCATGGTACTATCCGACCCAAGCTAGCGTTATTACCCGACTTGGATAGTTGTGCCCTAGGTTGACGACTCGTGGATGATAGCTACGGATTATTTCAAAGCTAGGGTGTGAACAAACGTGAAGTGAAAATGTGAGAAGGTTTGTGCAAGATTATCATCATCTTGGTGGATTTCCTATAATTCCATACAAGAGACATCCAAATATGCAAATATGGAAAATATTGAATAAGCATGAGGTTTCTTAATGAAGAGGAAGTTTCCAAGAATAACAAAGATAGATGTGAGTGCTCCTTATGAGAATATAATATTTTTCACATGGAAGAATTGCATGAGAGTCCATATATATTGCAAGAGGTAGAGAAGTTGGATACACGCAATATCGTTTTCTTAATTTTGGGGAATATCTTCTTTATTTCCTCTACATTCTAAGGTAGTACCTCATGCACATGCAAGGTTGGCAGCTCGTGAAGGAAATCAAGAATTGTTTCCTTAGCTAGGCGGACTATACAAGGAAGCATCTGAGTGCATATGGCTGGAGGCTCACGCATGAAAGTCTTTGAATTATTTCCAAGTGAGGGCTAATTTTACACCTGGACATAAAAGGCGTAGCTAGCATCTCAACTTGGTAGCCAAGGATCATTGCCTTGGTTGAACACTCGCATTCTTGTGAAATACTTGGATGTTGGCAAGAGTATTAGTCATTTTAGGTGATTTCCACATTTTAGCTAGAATATTGCTTCTTTCCTAGTTTTTAGCAAGTAGGTAAGGAACTTAGTTTGTTGTTGCTTATGTCAGTTTATTTCAATAGAATAGGATCGAAATTTGATTAAAATAGGTCTCTTAGGTCCGTCCTATAAAAGCTAAGTGGGCCATTCATTGTAAAGGTTCCTATGGCACACAAACACAAATCAGCTCATCGCCTCATATCCTTTTAATACCAATACATTTCAGCATTTTCATCGGCTCAACGCCAATCTATTTTACTCTTATCGTCTCTTTATGTTCCTGCAACATACCTTACATATCCCGCACATTTCAATTCAACGGCTCAACGCCTTTTACCTTACATATCTATCTTTTCACACACTTGACTTTTATCAATGCGATAGTTCTCCGGAGCACCCAGCCAATTCCATCGGCTTTATCCTTTTTACCATTTTGATACTTCCGGACTAAGAATGGTTTAAACCAAGTTAAGGCTTCTAGGCCTAACTCATCATTTTTGGCTACACTAGCTGAGACCCGCTAGTTTCATGGACCTTTAGGGGACCGAGGTCTCCCATTCCACGATTGGATTTAAGGCCGTGATTTTACCATTCGTTTGCCTCCAGTCGAGACACATATACAAGGAGGCAATCCATTCGAATTGAGGCTACTAGTCGAATCTGATCTCTTTCGGCTCCCCCAGCAGAGACACATCTCTATGGCTCCCTTAGGCTGTAGCCAAAGTTCACCCATTTCGGCTACTCTCAGCCAAGACACACCTGCACGGATATTCCAAGAGCCGTAACCACTATCCACTAGACCGATTTTCGAGTAGTTTCAACACCACATAGACTAGTTTCCTGGTCGTCATCATACAAGAATTGGGCAACACATCACATGCACGCCTAGGAGAATTTAAACGGCTTAACCCTCAAAGCCGTGCATCGTCTACACAACTCTACAACCTCTTGATTGACATCATGCATCATCGAAAACCTAGTTACCGTCTCATCCTATGGACCTCAGGGACCATTGTGGAATGCTATAACCCGATGAGGACAATTGATGGTTTCACCCTCACTCATATCTTGGGACAACACCTTGACATACCTGGCAACTTAAACGCCACGCTATAGCCGGAGAGTGGATCGCGAATTCCAAGCGAAACAACTTTTCTGATACGCCCGGTAGGACCATTGTGCAGTGATCTTGTGCTCATATTGATCTATCCTACAAAGATGCATGCAACCCTTCACAAGGACACAGCCGAACACCACACAACTGATTGATAATATTAAAGAAGATTCAACCCACAACAAACAGTCAAACAATACACAACTGGTGATAGTTCATCCATATACTATCTTACTATCACGAGTAGAGAAATTAGTTCAGTTGAACACCATCATCATGAAAAACATCGGAAGTTCATCCAGTGCTTCTATCCATATGCAGTCTAGCAGCCTTGGCCAACTCGAGCTAACTAGAATTATCCAGCACACCCATACAGGTGTTCTTCTTACGAGTTGTCGTCTCATATGTCAACAACCTTTCCTTCTTCTTCAACGTACAATATGCTCGAATCGCAAGTTATATACCCGTAGCCGGCTCCTTTCATATCTCTACTAATAGCCTAGTTATTAAAAGATATTCCGTTACCAGCATTCTAACATGATGGGATTTGGTCACAAGAGTAAACAATGCCATTCTTGGTGTTAGAAGGAAGCCAACACATGAATTAGTTGAACGTGTAGCCGTTGGTTAGCCAATCGATAATGTATCAGCTATAACGGTTTATGGCGCCAATTAATGGCATATACCAACCAGCACCTCAGCTTGCATATCCAGCCAATCAGTGGCAGGTACAAACAACTCATAATGCCCATTTGGTTGATCCATTAGGGCAACAACAGGTTCAACTCACACAACAACAATTGTCCTAACTAAAGCAACAACAACCAGCTGTGAGTATTGATCATCTGGATCTGAGAATCATCAATGGCAGGTGCCACAAGTACCGCCAATAGCACTAGCTAATCAAACAATGCATCAGCCGCTACAATATCAACTAGATGCGATACTTTAGCTAGTGCACCAGCCGCAACAATGCCAGCTAATTGCAACACATCAACCAACTACTGTACGGACCCGAATGTGGACTCTCGTCGGGGCCCGCATTGCGCGCTTTTGGATCGCGCGGCTTAGGAGTGTCCACCTTCCCGTGGGGACGTGTGACGGACACGCGTGAGAGAATGAGTCGCCACTTATCTTTTTATGACCCGAAGGTCGAGGGCGGATAAGTTACCCGGGGTCTAGGGATATGGAACACCTAGTCGTTGTTAAGGCATTGGTTTGTGCGGAACCGGAAAGTCCATGTTCGGGGGTTCATGTTACATGCGGGCCTATATCCCGCATGCCCTTTCGGTGCTCTGTTTTGCTAGGCTTGTATGTTTTATTATTTACCGCATGAATTAAGTTGCACTCGGCTCGCACGTTTTCACACCGTAAATTCGGTGAATTAAACGATGTCGGTTGAGAGGCCGAGAGAGAAGTAAATCTGTGTGTCGGGGAATTGGTTCACAATCTTGCATTACAGTTCATCAAACCGTAGAGGTTGAATTCCAGCATGAATCACAACCGCGAAATCTCGGATTTACTTTTGACTAGGCAAGCACGAAACCGATTCGAATGATTCGACTCTCGGACCGTTCGCTCATCGACTGGAATTCTTATAGAGTGAATGTACAATATAAAATTCCTTGCAATACTCTCGAAAAACATTAAAATGTAAATTACAAAGGGCTGAATTCCAGTCGACTCGTGTTCGGTTACTATTCCACTCTGACTCGCCGTGAGTTCAAGGAAACACCGAAAAACTTAAATTCAGGCGCTCTCAGTGAATGGGGCGTTGGACCCTGTGACTGAAGGTTAGGGCGTTGAATCCTAAGTACAACGTGTCCTATGGGTCGAGCTCGACTCGCATGGACAAGCAATAGCAGAAAAGCAACAAACAACATGCATATTGTTTGGAAAAGACAATTCTAATGTGAAATTTGTGGCGTTATTGAAATTCCGACTTACACGAAATCAGAGAACGGACTCAAAACGGGAAGAGGAAGCCTCGTGCAACCCGAATAAACCCATGAAGCTCTCGACCACTACTCCTTAGAGAGAGAGCCGAGAGGTCCCATGGCCCGAATAGGGTTCCACGAGTTTTCCCCGTCTCTTTTCAAATCATTTCTCGCATGCTTAAACGACAAACATGATAAATGACACGATTAAACGAAAGTCGGTATTGCCATGATTTGATTAACTCATTTAAACATGCAAACATTCACAAACATATTATTTAAGGAATCGATAAAATAAAACCGGCTTCATGCATGCAAGAACAACAAAATAAACTCGGAAACTAACTTGGATCGGGCTAAGGAGACCAATCTTAACCCGAAAAGAGCAACTTAAGTCTTGGCCATCCCATTTAGAGAATTGGTCGAGAGCTTGCTTGCCATTTTCGGGTCGGGATGGTCTTCCGGACGATGATCCAAACCATTTTCCGACATGCTAGCAAGTTATAAGGTGGTAAACATGCATAACATAACATAAAAGTGTATAAAAATTAAGTCTTGCAAGTGAACATGCTTTGTGCACCATATAACTCCATGAACATGCAATAAATGTAAAAAGCCCTAACTCCTCTAAATCAAGAGTGATTTACCTAGTCTCGGGATATGAGGAAAGAGTCGGGGAAGTGTTCGAGAGTCGGGTGACTCAGTAGAACGCTTGGAAGGATGCTCGGGTGCAAAGGATGCACGTTCGGGTGTGGACGGACATCGGGAGCGCGGACGCGCGGCTGTGCGCGCGTGTGCGCGGCTGGACGCGTGGGAGCGGGCCGCTATGGGTGCACTGTTCACCCGAGAGCACGATCTTCACCCGAAATGAGGAAATCAACTTGAAATGATGAGCAAATGACTTCAAACCAAAAATTTAAGTTCATAAATGAACTCTTTGGATCCAAAACATGTGGTCCATGGAGTTTGAGAATTTTTGAACTTAAGTCGGGATGATAAACATCGGCTTCCGACTTAAGAAATTCAAAGCTTTCTTCGGGTTTTCTTCGGTTTTTCTCTCTTGATTTTGAAGTGTTGAAGCTTGCTGGTTTTAGCTTATGGAGTTGAGAGTTTTTCTTGAGGGAGAAAGCTTAGAGAGAGTGTGCAAGAGGAGAAGTGATTATGTTAATCGCTTTGGGGCTATTTATAGGCAAAGCTAATGGGCAATTAAGCAAAAGCAAGCACATTTAAGCCTCCCATTAGCAAATTTCGGTTTGTCTAATGATGATGAGGATGAATATGAGCCAAGTATCCTTCATGTGGAAGAGCCAAAAGCATTAATGAGCATTGATGAAGGCTTGAGTGTTGTCTTCAAAGTTCTTGGATATTTTCATGTAAGAGTGCAAGTTGGCTTCTTGCATTGAAGAAGAAGAAGAAGCTTTTAGAGCAAAGGGTGACTCATCTTGGGCATCCCGTCTGTCCCACGACCGAAGAGGAGAAATCGGGAAAAAGCTCGGGTCTCAATTGATCGCGCATTCAAGGCTCGTGATTCGAATCGAATGTTGAATTATCAATATACGCGAGGAAACGGATTTAATGAGTCCGAGATTGGCATTTTTCGTGAGAAATTGCCAAATGTCTGTATGAGACTCGGAAGCCGGTTTTGCTCTTTTTATGCTTTCAGAGCGGGGTTACCCACTTTTGATAGCATATCTTGTATCTGCATCCCACGTTGGTCATTTTGACATAAATTGTCAAATTATGTGCACACTTGAGCCTTATACCGGTAAATGCAAATATGAAGCCGGAGATATCCTAGGAGGCCGAAACTAGATTTCTCATATTGCTTTCTGAGTTTCTTGGGCGATCCGGAGATCACTGTGATCTCTGTTTGCCGAGATGGGGCCTCTAAGGATATGAAAAGTGCATCTGAGACCCTTAAAGCACTACTCAAGGGGTCTAGATGAGTTGTGTGATTCATTCCGACGATTCCACATTGAGCTTTGAGAAGGCTAGCACTGTGTAAGGTAGGCATCCGATGTCAAGTTTTCCCAAAGAGGACCTCCGGATATGGATTTTCACTGAAAATGGTCTTTTGTGCTCCTCGGAGGTTACTCTGGAAACTGTGAAGGGTTTTGCTGTTTGATTTGTCCAATTGCGTCTGTCCGCTGGAGTTTTCGGGGCAATACAAGGTCAACTTCGTTTGTCGTTATTCCATCAGACCAGTCTCCGGTTATGCTCTTCTGAAGAAGGGTATGCCCGTTTTGTCGCTCGGAAGTCATTCGGGGTGTCTGTATGGCTTCTAAAGGACAATCTGAAGCACTGCTCGTGCTCTGTATGATTGTGGGGCATGGCCGTATCTGATATTTGGAATTAACTTTTCTCCGAGAAACCGGCATTTTTGGACTTCCACTGAAAAGTTGTCTGTATACAGAAAGTTGTTTTGTATGGAGTAGATGATTTGCGAAATGCTTTTGAAGACACTTTTCATCTGTTTGGCGTTGATGTGGATTTTTGAAGTCCAATATTGGCTGTCTTCCGATGGTCGAGCGAACTATCGGAAAATAGGCATGTTCGTGTGAATTCTGGAAATGCCGGTTTCGGACATTATTGAGCTCTCTCGTCACTGTTCGCTTCTGATAACCAAGGCTACTCTTCTGTCATGTGCATATGTCTTCTGCTCAATTTTGCTAACTTGACGTGAATAGTGATTTCTTGCTTTGCCAAGCCGTTTTCTGTATTCCTGCTCAAGTCATAGTCTGGACCATTGCTGATATCGTTATTTGGAATGGTGAGCCAAAATGGGGTGCTGACAGCTTGCCCATCTTTGGTTTGGATGCTCGGATAGAAGATTCGGCCAAAGATTTGAAGAAGAACCCCGTTTTGGTCACCGGCAATTACCACGACACCTCCCATGACCATTTCCTCTCCTTGTATTTGGATTGTTTTGGGAAAAGTGAAATTGAAGCTTGAAGTCATGTAACTTGGTGTGAAAGGACTACAGTCGGAATGATCTCGGCTGTTCAAGTAGTAGTCTGATAGACAAATAATACCGAGATTATCTTGGATATGCCAGATATGAAAGGTCAACAGTCGGGATGATCCCGGCTGTCAAAGTAGTAAGCTGATAGACAAGCAATACCGAGATGATCTCGGATATGCCGGATGTAAAAGGTCAACAGTCGGGATGATCCAGGCTGTAGACAAGCAATACAGCCAGGATGATCCCGGCTGTAGACAAGCAATACTGAGATGATCTCGGATATGCCGGATGTAAAAGGTCAACAGTTGGGATGATCCCGGCTGTCAAAGTAGTAAGCTGATAGACAAGCAATACCGAGATGATCTCGGATATGCTGGATGTAAAAGGTCAACAGTCGGGATGATCCTGGCTGTCGACAAGCAATACCGAGATGATCTCGGCTATGCCAGATGCGAAAGGTCAACAGTCGGGATGATCCCGGCTATAGAAGTAGTAAGCTGATAGATAAGCAATACCGAGATGATCTCGGATATGCTAGATGCGAAAGGTCAACAGTCGGGATGATCCCGACTGTAGACAAGCAACACCGAGATGATCTCGGATATGCCAAATGCATATTAGCATAAAGGTAAAGTGGGGATGATCCTCGTGTGCGCAGGAAGCGCAGGATGACCTTAGTTGTTTCTCAATGTGGATGTAAGGCAGTAGTGCTGAGGATTGAACTGACTCTCGGAACTGCAACTCGCCTTGTCGCATGGGAGAGTGAGAACCGTGGGTGGTTCACCCGCAAAGGTAGGCACAACTCTCCGTCAGTCGTGATATTGGAGCATGCTGAATGTCAGTGGGGAAGAGGTTGACCAGAGAATGCTAATCTACTGAGGATCGGCTTCATGACGTGCAACTCGAGCTTTGGAGATGAGTGCCTACGTATCCCATGGAATTGGGAATCAGAGTCCGCCGTAGTTCTTGCGGTTTGTACCTGTAACTTTAGCATTACTAGTAAATCATGTGAGAAATACTAACATAAGATAGGCACAGGTAAACACTAAAAAGAGCATCGTTGCGACGCGCAGATCTTCAGTTCGGGTCGCTTGAGCAACCCGTGAAGAATTTTGCTTTAACAGTGCAGATGGATCCCGTTCTGGGAGGCTTAGAGGCAAGGCCTCCGAAGGGTTCCCGTTAGCTATGTATGGGCATATCAAGACGTCCCCGATGATGCCTTAACAGCTCTATCGGTTGTTCGACTCGCCCGTCGGCTTTGGATCCTTATTATCCGAATGTCGTAAGGCGACTGCATTTGCAACCCGCTTAGGAATTTCTAGTCAGGTTTGGTCTGATTTGGTCTGATCATTTCCAGAGCAATATGACTAGACCCCGGAGAGGAATGTCTGGGATTTTGGCTCTGTGGTAGCATATTAAAGGGTGGCTGTGACCCATTTGGAGTTATGCAAAAACAAAGAGGAAAGAGAAAGCTTGGGAAGCACGTTGCCTCAAGTTAAAAGGATACACGGATTCACGCTTGCAACGAGATGTACCTCCATTTTCCTTCGTCCTTCTGTTGTGCAAGCTGTACCGAACTGCTTGGACGGCGTATTCAGTTGCCCACTGTGCTTGAAGAAGGTTCCCTCTTGGACGGTTGAATGGTATTGGAGAGCCGATCGGGGATCGTGTTGGAATAGATAACCTGGCCACTTCCCTTGGGGATCCCTTGTTTGCACGATGTGCGAGAGACTAGGGGGCAATTTTATCTATATCTCGTTTTGCTCTCCTTTTGCTACGGTCACCCACCTCGGGGCCGCACCTCACAACCTAAAGGGGAAGAGCTCTCCTTTTGCCACGACTGCCCCAAAAGGTTTCCGGTCGTGCCTCTCTTTTACCCTAGCTTTTGCCTAGGCCGCCCCAAAAGGGGTTTTCGACCTAGCGGGCTCGATTCTTTTATCTCTCGAGTTTGCAAGGGCGAAGGGTTTGAAGGATTCAACCTCCGAGTGCATTGTGTTATGTCTCCGTCGAGGAATTGTGTCTGCTGCTCCCCTTTTTGTCGGGGTTTATTGATTTTTTAGGATTAGCGGCGCCAGAGTTTTAAATCTCAGCGATACCTTGTTTTGTTCATTGGCGGGTTTTTCTCACGTCTTTTCTCTCTCTCTTCATTGGCGGGTTTTTCCCGCTTCTTTTCGCTATGTTTTTTCTTGCAACTAGAGTTTGTTTTGTGCCCCGTGTCTTTGTTTGAAACTCCTCGACTTTGCATCGCTGAGGCCGCTTTGGTGTGCTTCGCCTCGTGGAGACTCGTTGCATGTTGCTAGCCCTATTTTGTGAGAACCGGCTTTCTTGGAAGTTTGACTCTCGTGCACTCGAAAGCTGAACTTCGTGTCATTTGCTCTTGCAAGCGTTACATGTGAATTTCCCCTGTTGTCTAGGAAAAGAAAATGTCAAATTGCCCCGTGAATAGGGAACCGAGGTTGCCCCAGTGTAAATGTTGATCGGGGATGCCCCAGTCTTCATTTGTGGAAGTGGCCTGTGGCAGGCGCCTTGTGCGATGTCTCCAATTATCTCTTGTTGTTCTTTGCAGTACGTGCCTCTTGGAGGGTGCACACTGCTGAAGTCACTAGATGTTCAAGGAAGACGGTTGCATCAATACTGAATGATTCGCTCGATTATCCTCATCTTCGACTTCGTAGGGGGTACCTCATCGTCGGACACCTCCCTTGTCAAAGTATGAAGAAAGGGTCCGAGACAAGTTCTCGGGGAAGCGTGAACTCGTGCATCACTTTTCGCCTGTGGTCAATGTGCCTCTGTGAAGGATGGCAAAGAAGACAATGCATTAGGCGATTATGCGGAGGAATATGTGGTAAGAAATATGGGGTGGTGCCATGAGAAAAATCCCTTTTTGTCCCGCCCGCGACCCATGGAGTGCCGCGTGCAGATGACATTCATTTCCGGGAATCTGGTCATCACCACTCTGGAGTGGTTAAACCGTGACTGGGGTCGCATAAACATGTTTTCCCTAATTGCGAGTAGGCATGCGCAGCCGTCCTAGGGAAGGCTCGAGGAGCCGGGTCCCATGAGGACAAGTGAGTCAAACAGGTCCAACATAACTAATAGGGCGTCTTCGAGACTGTCCTAATGTCCTGTTTGAATGATTTGTTCATGTCGGGAACCCATTCGTGGGAATGGATTTAAATTAAAGCAAAAGAGAGTTTAAAGAAGACTGCGCATGTTGCCCCAGTGCTTAGTCGGCGGCGACGGCAGAGGACGGGTGAGATCCATTCTTTGATCGGAGGCATGACCGTGCTGGTATCTCCTGCGATCGAGAGTTGGGTCATACTCTGTTTTTGGAACTGTCACTTCCGGTCTTTGCAGTTGAAGGATTAGACTTGCTTCTCGGAGTATCGCTTGGATGAATTTGAATCCAAGTCGATTTTGGATTTCAGATGAGCCTGAAAATAGTAAATGTGAGGTGTCAAAACCTGAAAGCAGTAAATGTGGGGCCGGAGCCCAAAAGTGGGGCCAAAGCCCAATGAAGGGCCGAAGCCCAAAAGCGGGGCCGGAGCCCAATGCAGTAAATGCAAGACCGGAGCCCGATGCAGTAAATGCAGGGCCGAAGCCCGATGCGGTAAATGCATGCTCGATAGGAAAATGCAAGAGATGAAAAGGCAAAGGTCAATGCTGAGGAATAGCGCAAGGCGCTGCAATGCGGTGACGCAGATTTGCTTGCGGTCTTGAACTGTGGAGCAGAGATGGGGACTTAGTGTTGAAATCCCAAGGAGCTGGATGGATGGGAGACGTTTGTTGTCTCAATTGTGGTCGCTCAGTATTCAGACTGTCTTCTTGTTGAGAATTTCCTGCAATGGGAAAAGAAAACAATGAAGGAGCATGAACTGTTCAGGATTTCAATGCAAGAGTGTAGGGAAGCGAACTGGCCTGGTAAGCGTAGTGCGAGCACACCAAGAGACATGCATTAATACGTTGAGCATGCGTGTATGAGTTGGTGTGAACATGCTTGGACATGTGTGAGGCACGCTTGATCATTGGTAAATGCGTGGGTTCACGCAGAGAGATGTGCGTCCGATTACGCGGTGAGGCTCTCTGTTAGGAAAAAGTTAGTGTTGGTTAACTTCCCCTGGGAAGGTTGATCGGCCTTCGGGCCAAGGCTCGTCTTGCCGTGGAGGAAGGGTGAAGGCCGCGAGTGGCCTGCCCGCGAAGGTTGGCATGACTCGCCGATTATGCGGGGTGGGTGGCCGGGATGGACGGCCTCTGGTCATAGCACGTCTCGCCATGGAGAGGTGAAGACCGCAGGTCGTCTATTCGCGAAGGTTGGCACAACTTGCCTGTTGTGCGGGACATGGTAGTTGATGTGCAAACATCGGATGTAGGCAATGTATGAGTTTTCAAAAGCTAATGTCGCTGCATTGATTTGATTCAAGTTCCCAGATTTACGAAGATGGTTAATTTGAAAAAGGGAACTTAAGCAATAAACCAATGCAATGTCCTAATTTGTTTAAAAACATGCATGCAGTGCAGAAAAGTAGAGTATAACTGTATCTGTTACAATGTACATCGCTCTTTGTGAAAAACAGCAAAAGGTCCGCCTAAAGGAAAAACTACAGGCCGACTCAAAGACTCAACTTTTGGGTCGGTTGACGGCATGAAGGCAATTTTGGTCTAGCATGACAGTCCCTGTTTATGCATGATTTAGGTACTACCGGGATAGCAACTAACTAGGGATGGGGGCTCCCGACTCAAGGGTATCAATTCCTTGAAATCGGGCATGATTCATTTCAAGGCCTAAGCAACAGTCGAACCGCGCGTCGTACCTCTACTTCGAACCCCTGTCTAACCTAGCTTCCTAGATTGCCGCTCGTGGGATTTCCAAGCGTGGTACCTAAATCCATTAGAATGATGCAATACAAGTGCAGAAAAGTAAATATGCGTAAAATAGATAAGCGAGAAAGTTGCAGAAAGCGATAAATGAACATGCAAGCAAGAAAACGGGATCGAGCCCAAACCACTAATTATCTCCCCAGCGGAGTCGCCAAGCTGTACGGACTCGAATGTGGACTCTCGTCGAGGTCTGCATTGCGCGCTTTTGGATCGCGCGGCTTGAGAGTGTCCACCTTCCCGTGGGGACGCGTGACGGACACGCGTGAGAGAAGGAGTCGCCACTTATCATTTTACGACCCGAATGTCGAGCGCGGATAAGTTACCCGGGGTCTAGGGATATGGAACACCTAGTCGTTGTTAAGGCATTGGTCAGTGCGGAACCGGAAAGTCCGTGTTCCGGGGTTCATGTTACATGCGGGCCTATATCCCTCATACCCTTTCGGTACTCTGTTTTGCTAGGCTTGCATATTTTATTATTTACCGCATGAATTAAGTTACACTCGGTTAGCACGTTTTGACACCGTAAATTCGGTGAATTAAACGATGTCGGTTGAGAGGCCGAGAGAGAAGTAAACCTGTGTGTCGGGGAATTGGTTCACAATCTTGCGTTACAGTTCATCAAACCGTGGAGGTTGAATTCCTGCATGAACCATAACCGCGAAATCTCGAATTTATTTTTGACTAGGCAAGCACGAAACCGATTCGAATGATTCGACTCTCGGACCGTTCGCTCACCGACTGGAATTCTTATAGAGTGAATGTACAATATAAAATTCCTTGCAATACTCTCGAAAAACATTAAAATGTAAATTACAAAGGGCCGAATTCCAGTCAACTCGCGTTCGGTTACTATTCCACTCTGACTCGCCGTGAGTTCAAGGAAACACCGAAAAACTGAAATTCATGCGCTCTTAGTGAATGGGGCGTTGGACCCTGTGATTGAAGGTTAGGGCGTTGAATCCTAAGAACAACGTGTCCTATGGGTCGAGCTCGACTCGCATGGATAAGCAATAGCAGAAAAGCAACAAACAACATGCATATTGTTTGGAAAAGACAATTCTAATGTGAAATTTGTGGCGTTACTGAAATTACGACTTACACGAAATCCGAGAATGGACTCAAAACGGGAAGAGGAAGCCTCATGCAATCCGAATAAGCCCATGAAGCTCTCGGCCACTACTCCTTAGAGAGAGAGCCGAGAGGTCCCATGGCCCGAATAGGGTTCCACGAGTTTTCCCCGTCTCTTTTCAAATCATTTCTCGCATGCTTAAACGACAAACATGATAAATGACACAATTAAACGAAAGTCGGTATTGCCATGATTTGATTAACTCATTTAAACATGCAAACATTCACAAACATATTATTTAAGGAATCGATAAAACAATACCGGCTTCATGCATGCAAGAACAACAAAATAAACTCGGAAACAAACTTGGATCAGGCTAAGGAGACCAATCTTAACCCGAAAAGAGCAACTTAAGTCTCGGCCATCCCGTTTAGAGAATTGGCCGAGAGCTTGCTTGCCATTTTCGGGTCGGGATGGTCTTCCGGACGACGATCCAAACCATTTTCCGACATGCTAGCAAGTTATAAGGTGGTAAACATGCATAACATAACATAAAAGTGTATAAAAATTAAGTCTTGCAAGTGAACATGCTTTGTGCACCATATAACTCCATGAACATGCAATAAATGTAAAAAGCCCCAACTCCTCTAAGTCAAGAGTGATTTACCTAGTCTTGGGATACGAGGAAAGAGTCAGGGAAGTGTTCGAGAGCCGGGTGACTCGGTAGAACGCTTGGAAGGATGCTCGGGTGCAAAGGATGCACGTTCGGGTGTGCACGGACGTCGAGCGTGCGGGCAGGCACTTGGGGGCGTACGCGGGCGCGTGGGAGCGGGCTGCTACGGGTGCACTGTTCACCTGAGAGCACGATCTTCACCCGAAATGAGGAAATCAACCTGAAATGATGAGCAAATGACTTCAAACCAAAAATCTAAGTTCATAAATGAACTCCTTGGGTCCAAAACATGTGGTCCATGGAGTTTGAGAATTTTTGAACTTAAGTCAGGATGATGAACATCGGCTTCCGACTTAAGAAACTCAAAGCTTTCTTCGGGTTTTCTTCGGTTTTTCTCTCTTGGTTTTGAAGTGTTGAAGCTTGCTGGTTTTAGCTTATGGAGTTGAGAGCTTTTCTTGAGGGAGAAAGCTTGGAGAGAGTGTGCAAGAGGAGAAGTGATTAGGTTAATCACTTTGGGGTTATTTATAAGCAAAGCTAATGGGCAATTAAGCAAAAGCAAGCACACTTAAGCCTCCCATTAGCAAATTTCGGTTTGCCTAATGAGGATGAGGATGAATGTGAGCCAAGTATCCTTCATGTGAAAGAGCCAAAAGCATTAATGAGCATTGATGAAGGCTTGAGTGTTGTCTTCAAACTTCTTGGATATTTTCATGTAAGAGTGCAAGTTGGCTGCTTGCATTGCAGAAGAAGAAGAAGCTTCTAGAGTAAAGGGTGACTCATCTTGGGCATCCCGTCGGTCCCACGACCGAAGAGGAAAAACCGAGAAAAAGCTCGGGTCTCAATTGATCACGCATTCGAGGCTCGTGATTCGAACCGAATGTTGAATTATCGATATACGCGAGGAAACGGATTTAATGAGTCCGAGATTGGCATTTTTCGTGAGAAATTGCCAAATGTCTGTATGAAGCTCGGAAGCCGGTTTTGCTCCTTTTATGCATTCAGAGCAAGGTTACCCACTTCTGACAACATATCTTGTATCTACATCCCATGTTGGTCATTTTGACATAAATTGTCAAATTACGTGGACACTTGACTCTTAAGCCGGTAACTGCAAATATGGAGCCGGAGATGTCCTAGGAGGCTGAAACTGGATTTCTCATATTGCTTTCTGAGTTTCTTGGGCGATCCGAAGATCACTACGATCTCTGTTTGCCAAGATGGGGCCTCTAAGAATATGAAAAGTGCATCTGAGACCCTTAAAGCACTGCTCGAGGGGTCTAGATGAGTTGTGTGATTCATTCCGACGATTCCACATTGAGCCTTGAGAAGGCTAGCACTGTGTAAGGTAGGCATTCGGCGTCAAGTTTCCTCAAAGAGGACTTCCGGATATGGATTTTCATTGAAAATAGTCTTTTGCGCTCCTCGGAGGTTACTCGGGAAACCGTGAAGGGTTTTGCTCTCTGATTTTCCCAATTGCGTCTGTCTGCTGGAGTTTTCGGGGCAACACAGGGTCAACTTCGTTTGCCGTTATTCCATCAGACTAGTTTCCGGTTATGCTTTTCCGGAGAGGGGTATGCCCGTTTTGTCGCTCGGAAGTCATTCGGGGTGTCTGTATGGCTTCTAAAAGACAATCAGAAGCACTGCTCGTGCTCTGTATGATTGTGGGGCATGGCCGCATCTGATATTTGGAATTAACTTTTCTCCGAGAAACCGGCATTTTTGGACTTCCACTGAAAAGTTGTCTGTATATAGAAAGTTGTTCTGTATAGAGCAGATGATTTGCGAAATGCTTTTGAAGACACTTTTCATCTGTTTGACATTGATGTGGATTTTTGAAGTCCAATATTGGCTGTCTTCCGACGATCGAGCAAACTATCGGAAAATAAGCTTGTTTGTGTGAACTTTGGAAATGCCGGTTTCAGACATTATTGAGCTCTCTGGTCACTTTGTTCGCTTCTGATAACCAAGGTTACTATTCTGTTATGTGCATATGTCATTTGCTCAATTTTGCTAACTTGAGGTGAATTGTGATTTCTTGCTCTGCCAAGCCGTTTTCTGTATTCCTGCTCAAGTCATAGTCTGGACCATTGCTGATATCGTTGTTTGGAATGGTGAGCCAAAATGGGGTGCTGACAACTGCGACTATACATCAACTGAGGCAGGGTGATTACAATCAGTCGCTAACATCATTTCCTCTTTCAACATCAATTACTTATCGGTATCATCAAGTTATTATTTTTGTCGATGACTCATCTACTACATGTTCGCAACAATGGAAGGCGGAGGTATGTTCCCAATAAGAGGATCTATTTACTGAAGAGTTTTATCGAAAGTTCAGTACTTTAGAAAGAGACTTCCAAACATACGTGTCAGTTGTAAGGTCAATAAATGTCCAACAACCACCTTTGCCTTCTTCTGAGCATGTGTCCCCTACCTCTACTATTATTGCCCAAAGAAGAACATGGTCCGCGTTTACTTGACCAACAATCAAGGGCTAGTAGAGAGCAAGTTAATCGGCTACCTACCACTTCACTAGTGGAGGTAGTCGAACCATTAACCACCAACTCAAATGGAGTGGCTAACAAGTTAGCCGTTAATTCCATCACACATGAGGGAAGTAGCGGAGAGCTTCATGATCCAACGAATTCGGAACATGAGAAGCTACCTTCTCCGTCTGATCAAGACCAGTTAGTGCACCAGCCACAACAACATCAGCTAGTCGCGGCAGATCATCCAGCACCAGCTGGACCCCAGATTGATAAGCTGCAGCAACATCAATCGACTGCACTATATTAGTCATCTGTGGCTATACAAGAGTCGGATGATTGCAATTAGCTGCCTTCATCCATACAAGCCGATGCGCCCAAGATGTCAATCTTCAATTCAACCATGCGTGAAGGGAGTACAAGGCTTCCTGGTTCAGCAACTGAGGAGCACACGAGGCCGGCTACTCCGCCGCCTCAAAGCAGCTAGAGGTGCTGGATCCTTCGCCGCTTGCAAAGGATTTCTCACCGCATTCCTCCCAACTCCCTCAAGAGTTGAAGAGGTCGATCGTCAAGAAGGCAATCATGTTGAAGATGAGGCCTTACCCCACGAAGAGGCCAAGCAATATCTTAACCAAGAGCCATTCCGCCATAATCTTGAAGATTTCACACATACCGACTCCAAGGTCGGTGTGATTGAAGTCTCTCTCAATGAGTCAACATCGGGCATTCTAAGATCTCAATCGAGCCATCATGAATCACAATTAGACGAGTAGACCCCACACAATTGGACAATAACAGCTACTATGGAGCTAACATTGTCAGGCGCCACTCTTCATTCAATCATGTCATGCCACATTGCATAGGTAACTCCAACTAGCTGTTAATTTGACCGAATAATTTACATTATGTTAAATGCGCAATCAAACCTAAAGATCGTGCTATATTAAGGAAAAAATGCAAATGTCGTGCCTTTAGATACTACTCTCCAAATATTGTGCTGCATTTAGGAAAAAATGTAAAAGCTGTCTCTTCTGTGTTATTTTTCAAAACTCGTGCTATATTTAGGAAAAAGTACAAATGTTGTACTTTTTTGTGTAATTAACCCTATTTTTAACTCAAAAACCCATGACAACCTCACCTTTGGAGGTGGGGTCGCTGGCAGGGCTCGTTACTTGGCAACGATCCAGCCTAGCAAGGGGCTGCCTTTTTTTATTAAATACTTATGAATAAGTTTTTTCTAAAAATTGCCACAAACAACTAGCTGGAGCAAATTGCATGGCGTTAAGTCTAGTTCAGTGATGCCATAACAGTAGGTTACGAAACGGACTGAGAGTGTCTTATTTAGAAACAATTTAGCACTCATTTTGCAAAGTGAGATTTGTAGAACTCACTTACAAAAATAGCAAATTTTTAAGATGATCATTGTAACTATCCCAATAGAAAGGTCAATCCATTAAAAAGAAATTGCATGAGCTTGGTGCAATTGACTTTCCTATATGAAAGGCTTGCGTTTTTTTTTTTAATTATAAGGGATGTCTTTAAGTTTAGTATAATGAAATATAAATTCTAAAAGTTAATAAATGAGTACGGATAGTCGAATATGGAACCTCATAATTATTAAACGAGGCATATATTAGTGTGGTACACCCTCCTTCTCAAAAGAGTTTTTTTTTTTTTTCCGATGATTCAAAAGACTACTTTTTAATTGTACTCTCTCATTGTTAAATGGATGAATTACATATCTTGAGACGTTGCTGCATGGCATGCATGACTAACCAACAACAAAATAGACACCAAATACTATCTTTTCCGGTTACAGGGAAACCGATACACATAATACTACTTTAGTTGCACCGCAAGAATGAAGGATTCTGACTATCATCTTGTACGTACCGTTCGAACCGTAGCAAAAGAGACATTTCATTTTTCTTTTTTTCTCTTTTTTTCCTTTTTGGGTTCTTCTGCTTGAAACGAATGAAATTTATCTGAATATAAATAAACAAAACAATCAAAAGTGTCCGACCAACATTTTCATGGTTATTTCACGCATAGCTACACATTCCGTAGATGCATTTGCCCTTTTTCTGCGTGCAGCTGTTGTTGCAACCCCCGCAATGCTTCTTATTGCTCATCGGGTTCACACACTTGCCCTTGCAGCAAATCTCAGAGTATTTACAATTGTGTCCACACGTCCCGCAGTTGAGCCTGTCAGTCTTCGTGCCCACACACTTCTTACTGCAGCAATATCGGCCCGGGCTCCCCGTAACGCGGCATATTTTCGGGTATTTGTCACATGTAGTCTGGGCAGCAACCCGGGATTTCTTCTGGGCAAGGAAGCGTCGAGGGATCGAGTCATCATTGACAGTTTCAGTGGTGGCATCTGCATCTGTTTCGAACACCTCTTCTTCATGGGAGAAGTCGGATTCGTATAGGGTGGTGCTGCCATGAGATAATAGAGCTAATGAGGTGAGAAGTATTAATACAAAGAGTTGCTTGAGAGAGTTCATGGTTGATTCTGAAAGGAGAGGGAGAGATCAGACAAGTCCGAGCAATGGGAAAGAAGTTGGTTTTGATATTAGAATGCAGTAGCAGAGAAGATTGGAGGTATTTATATAGAGAAGATCAATCAGTAATGCAAGGTTGAGCGCCCATTTTATTTTGTTATGATTTTATAAACCATGGGATTGTATAGTTTTCTCTTTATTTATTCGTTATTTCTATGAGTATCAGTGTCCTCAATCTATTGATTAAGACTAATCTTGTCTAGGATTAGTCCCTGTTTTCGGGTTTTAGACAATCTATTGAGTCCATCAGTGTTCTCAATTTATTGGTTAAGATGAAAAGTTTTCAGTGGATTTCGAATCTCTGTATTGCACGTAATCAAAGTCCTACCTACTTGGAATTCAAATTGCCGTTAAATCACACCCTCGAGTTCTCCCTTTTATTTTATTTATTTTTAGGTATGATTAGTGATCATATGTTTTTCTGCCCAACTATATCAATGAAAGGTTGACCACTGGGTAATTAGTCAAATATTTGAAAGTACGTGGAGTAGTCCAATTCAATGGTATTACGCATACGCAAGCCTAAAAGGTAAACAAAAGTTCGGTTTTAGGGGGAATTTTTAATTATAATTAGGGTGCTCTGAATTGGGAGAAAATGGCTGACCATGTCATGCTATAACGCGATTCGAATCAAGCCAGATTATATATACACACATATATGTATATATAATATAAATTATGCATGAGAAAAACACTAACGCTCCAAAGTATCTCGCACGTGTTGCATACTTGAATGCTTGTGAGAGGAAAATAAGTAAGTTAATTCGATAAAGAAATTAAAAAAAAAGACTAATTGAAAAAATAACTTTTTTATGTGAATTGTGAAAGACCATTTCTCACAGTCTTATAAACTATCACAACTAAGAAATCAACTAAAATGATCGTCTACATGGCTCATGTATATTTGCTGGTTCTTGTTCTACTCGTTAAAACCTCAACTGTTTTATAAGATCAAGGGAACCTGTACAATGAAATTATTCGCCACTAGCAACATTGTAATTGAAATAATTAATTAATTATTTTTTTCTTAACTGCTTTGATCTTGATATTAAATTCGCATCTATACTAGTTCACCGAAAATTTGCATCTATGTACTACGTGCTTTGTAGATTATAAACATGTTGAAATCCTTGACTTGTCTGGATGGGATGATTTGGCTGGGAAAGAATTTGCAAGAATACCTAAAAATCAATCCATTCCACTTATCAACAAGGAAAAAAAAATCAATTTATTGACGGTGAGAATGTCCTGTGTGAAACCATGCTATCACGTATTCTTTTTGGAGAATTTAGCAAAATAATCTTGTTAGAAGGCAAGACTTCCTTGGTTAATATAAGTTCGAGTCATCCCAAATACTGGAGAATCCTCTCTATTGGGCCACCTGTACGACCAGTGTGACCAGACTGACTTGTCTTGTGACATTGTAAGGTATTCACGTGGATCATGAAGATTATTTGGGCGAAAATCGGACACTCCTAATTATAAGAAAAAATGTTATCGCTAATAAAATATATAACAAATAACATATGAACGAATGCGGGGAAGATTTTCCGTTGATTCCAGAAAACCCGTCACGGGAGCACTTTATGCCTGGTCTGTATTTATTTGTCGATCTTTGACTTCTAATATGACAATATTAAAACCGGTTATGAGTTTGACCAAAATGTGTCATTCATCCATGACAAGTCAACAAGAAGACATTACAGAGTTGATAATACACGCAGACCTTCTAGAATTTACCACTCTTCTCTAATCTCAATTCTCAATTACTCACGATACTTGTCATCATCATCCTTGACACAAAATCCTTTGGGTAGCATGCAATCGTCTCATTACTGTGGTATACTTTAGAATTTCGCATTCATTTAATTGGGTAATTTGCATGCGTTAATATTCCTCTTGATGCGGACACTTATATATGTTACTCTTGTTTTCACGGTTGGTCTCCAATCGGGTGCCCAAGCGTTTTGGGGCGATCGGAATTTAATTGCTAAAAGTTCAATTTAAGATCGATATCGGTCATTTATGAAGACTGAGCAGGTACTCTAGATTTACTCGAGCTAATTACTCATCAGAAATTTCTGACAAATTGTCAATGTATAGTAGGATCTATCTAGCAAATTCGGAATTTTGTATCAAATTTTATAAAAGATGATCGAGTGAGTTTTTACGAGATCCGTTACGAAAGTAAGAGACTTATGCCGTGCAGATAAGAAACCTTCGCAATCCTTCGACTATAAACTGGTATTGCCAGCGCTTGCATTTTTGGTTTTCACTTAATAATGGGAAAAACTCATCCACTCACCACCACATTCAGACCGACCTGTTATATATAATTTATATAATTTTTAAATTAAAATTATAAAAATGAATGAGTAGAATTTCTTGAACTCCTTTATATGAGAAGCCACTAGTAATTAACGCTTATTTTTTTTTATCAATCTATTAACACATATATATACCATTTCCATGAACCTATAGACATCATGCTTTATTTTCTATTTTCCTTTGGGTATTCTACTCCTCTCATTCTTTTTCCCACGGGATTTTTGTGGGCTTTTTTTGACGGCTCTTGGAGTCTGCACAAGGAAAGAGCTCCATTTCTAAGTAAACAAACTGAGCCTAAGATATCTTAACGTAACCTCACTAAAATCCTTGGCCAAAAATGAAATTTGGCTATGCAATGAAAATTGTTTACCATTAATCTACAGTCAAAAAAGAAAAAAAGAAATTCTAGTCTACATCTCTTAGATAAATATGATTATTCTCTTATTGAAATCTGTTACCAAATAATCTTGGTCTAAGTCGCCGTACTTAGGTAGAAATCCTTCAAGAATAAGATAACAAATATTATTGTAACCGAAAAAAAACAAATATTGTTTATAGAATCTGTGGACTTACCAAATAGACTTCAGGGAAATAATTTCATACTATGGTAAAGAAATGTTGTATATATCTGTATATATATTGAGTGAATCTGCATTGATAATTGACATTGTGGTGAGGGCCACTGGGTAGTATGGAGTCACTGGCCTAACAATTTCTTGGAAAATATTCCTTCTTGACAGTAGTATGACCTCAGCTAATTACAGTAATATGTTTTTCCCATGTTCTTTATTTGATTTTGGCAAAGAAGGATTGCATTGGCTAATGGTTATATGGAGTCCTTGATCTAACATTCTCCAAAAAAAAAAATCTTCTTTCTGAAATATTTTGGACTAAAGAGTTTTTTTGACAATAAAATAGTAAATATGTATAAAATTATAAAAACCAAAACATTAGTTATGCCCTCAGCTTACTCAGGCAATATGTGTTACCGCGATTTTTAATTTCATTATGGGCAGTATCTTTTCTCATGCTCATATCCTCAATTTGAGTTTTAATTAAGTTTAATGTGTTTGAACAAGAAATAGGGAGAATGATGAGCTGACTTTTTTTTTTTTACCATGATATCTAGAAATTCAGTAAATCCTAATTAATCCAGTTTGAGTCGGGTCATTGTAAAGGATAAGACTTTCCTAATATGGATTTTATTCATTCATTAGATTTGAACTAGAGATTTTTTTGAATAAATATTTAAATTTGAGATTTTGCTTAATGAGAACAAATGCGAACTAACCCATGTTGGTTGGTGAGTTGACTGATAACTTGGAGAGAAGGTCTAGTTAAGAATTTATACCTTTGGAATGGCGAGAATATGAGAAGGTCTAGTTAAATTTATGTAATGATATATCAAACACAATTACCTTCAACATGCGGGCCCAAATACATGAGAACGTTCATATTGTTATGGCTGACAGAAGACATAAATCAAATGGTGGAGGTGGTTTATCGTAGTGGCACATGCCTCTGTATCAGAATCAAGAGATTTTTGGTTTGATATACATTAATGGAACTTCTCATATTGCTTATTTATTTTTCTTATTTTTATATTAGGTTTATTTATCTTCTTTATTCAAAAATGATGCAGTGCAATGGTGTATGCTTTTCCTGTTAATCAAAACGTCCAAAATTCGATGCTCATGGTGAAATTATACGTGCCTTTTTACTAGTTATTAGGATTTTTATTTCATTATACTAGATCCATGTTCTCCTTAAAAAAAAGTCATATATATATGTACATGTATAATATATAAATCAAATCTCACGGAAGCTCCGACTATCACGTGCTTTGACTTCATCGAGCAAAAGAAAACAAAAACTCGTGTTGACATCACCAGGATAAAATTTGTTTTGGTAAAATACACTTCCATCTATTGATGAAATCTAGAAAATAAACCCAAGGGGCGAAATCAAAGTCAAACCAAAGCAAAACTAAAATAGTAAAGTCGTGGGGGCGAGATATGATAATTTTATGTAAAAAATTGACAAACTTGTTGTAATATATATAAAAATTTTGTAAAGTTTTCCGAGTCCAAGGGGGGCGACCGCTCCCGGCATCCCCCCTTAGATCCGTCCCTGCTCCCATCCATTGAGGTTTTGCCTAATCACACTCAAACCTAATCTCGATCAAAATAGACATTCCACCCGATTCTTATTGTCCATGTCGATCTTATTGAAAAAAATTCTTTTGGTCCTTAATCTTTAGCTTGTTTTTAATTTTTTCTAATTCATATTATTTTTCAATATTGTTTCAAGATGACGTAGCTAGTCCATGTTTGGGTTATATTATTTAAATCATCAATAAATTTATTGACATGCAAATTTTTTGTTGATGAAAAAGTTTAAAAATAAGAAAATACATAAGAAAAAGAAAACTAATGTTGTAATTACTTTGTTTGAGATCATCGATGATCATTAAGTTCTTCAATTAGTAGAGTATTTGCCATTGGTGAGGCTCTACTTGTAACATTGATATCTTAAATTAGGACCTCTAAAATCTCAGTGTTGAGTCGATATTATAAACCGTAAAAATAGTCGTCCGTAACTTCGTGGGAATATTCATGGCATTTACTACGAAACACGAATATTCGGTATGTACATGATCTCTCAGTTTCAAATGTATTGATTCTGGATATCGATCTCGAGGATGGTGTTTGGTTGTCAGACGCCCTTGCTTTATTTTTCTAGATGAATGGACACTCTTGCTTTAGACCATTAAAAGCTCTAATGGTTGTTGACGAGTTACTCTTTTCTTTTCTTTTTTTATTTCAAAATATTTTTTGAAAATATTACACAATAACAAGTTTATCGAAAATTCAAACAGTCTAACCAAAGTGAATAAACCATGCGATTTTGAAGATCAAAATAATTTAAAAGAATAAAGATAGGATGAAAGTGAAAAAGAAAATAAAATTTGAGGGTTAAAAGAAGTTATTTTATTAAGTCAGCAAGGCCAATGGGGTGAAGTGTCATTACACATTACGGGGAAGGGACTGTATTTTTACCCTAATTTCTTATTTTTTTTTTGGGGTGAATCACGAAGAAAACGAGAATATTACGTGTCGATGTCATCAGGTCGAGAGCACAATCAATTTAAATGCATACCTGATTCCATTGTTTAGCAATCGAAGTCGAATGTTGGGATACCGGGCTTCCGAGTCTACACGATTGACACCACCTTTCCTATTTCCCTTTTCTCTCTGGCTTTGTCTTAAGCACAATGGTTTTGTGAGAGATAATTTCCATTCACAAGGAAAATTAGATGAATGATAAAGTGTCTTAAGTCTCTAACGATGGGATTTAAGACTTAATATGTGTATTCCGTGTAATGTGCGACCCGGGGACCATAACCCTCTCAATTGCATTTAAGCATTCGAGGTTACTGTAAATACCCAATTCCGCCCATCATGGAACTCGAAAACACTTACGGTATTTGCACATTAAATCTCACACACTACTAAGATGTCTATAGCTCCATAAACTAAAATGTTGATCGATCACTTAACCGGGCCAATTAATAGGATAGCACGTGACACATGGCCAACTAATATATATACGTTGGACCATATTATCGAAGAAAGTTCAAGAAAAGATAGCTTTTGTGTGCTTTGTGCATTGATAAATGAATAAATGACATCTCTTAAGAATCTGATTTATAACGTGGATGAGAAATAACAAAAATGAGTGATTCTTTCCTCAATTACACTTATGAATTTAGTATAATGAAATAAAAAATATAATAGTTAAAAAAGGGACACCAGTTGTTCCACAACGAGAATCATATCTAAAACTTCTTAATTGACAGACGAGGGTATGTGCTTGCGCTACACACTTTTTCTCCCAAAGTAAGTGATTTTATCATCTTCTGTATATTGGCTAATGCCAGTCGAATTGTTGCAAAAGAGACACTTATTTTTATTCATACGCTTGAAACGAATAAAATTTACCCTATATGTAAATGAACAAAGTAATCAAGAGCTTCCTATACTGACATTTTAACGGATATTTCATGCGTAGCTACACATTCCATAGACGCACTTGCCCTTTTTATGCCTGCACTTGTTGTTGCAAACCCCGCAATGCTTCTTATCGCTCATCGGGTTCACACACTTGCCCTTGCAGCAAATCTCGGAGTATTTACACTTGTATCCACACTTCCCACAGTTGAGCCTGTCGGTCTTCAAATCCACACACTTCTTACTGCAGCAATTTCGGCCCGGGCTCCCCTTGACCCTGCATATTTCTGGGTATTTATCACATGTAGTCAGGGCAGAACCCAGGACCTCTTCTGAGCAAGGAAGCGACCGATCCCTCGAAGAGGGATTGAGTCATCATCAGTAGCTTCAAAGGTGGCTTCTGCATCTGTTTCGAACTCATCTTCTTCATGGGAGAGGTCGGCTTCGTATAGGGTGGTGCTGCCATGAGATAATAAAGCTAATGAGGTGAGAAGCATTAATACAAAGAGTTGGTTGAGAGAGTTCATGGCTGTAAGGAGAGAGACAAGGCTGAGCAATGGCAATGTAATTGGTTTCTGATAGAATGGAGAAGAGAATGTTGGTGTAGGTTCTTATGGAGAAGATCAATCAATCAACATGCGCGTTGGTGCATCCTGTTTATTTTACTATGATTTTGTAACCGTGTGCTTGAGAGTTTAATTTGCTGTTGAGCCTCATTCTTGAAATCTCCTATTTATTTTATTTTATGTATGATACCTCATATCTGTTGGGAAGGGATGTGCTCAACCAAACAATAATGCAGCGATTAATCTTCCTCCCCTACTAGTGTAATTGAGAGAGGAACTAATCAAATCAACCAACAAGCAGTAAAGAAAAAAACACCAAGAATTTTACGTGGAAAACCCCGATAAGGGGAAAAATCACGGGACCGACTCCGAATCGACGATCCACTATGAATGAAGGTTATACAATGTCTTTCATCAAGGGTAAACCCTTGGATCACCAAACTCAAAAGAAACACTCTCTTGGATCACCCAAACACTAAATTCGTCACCCACATCGAGTGGTTCACAAAGTCAGCTGAAACAAAACCTACAGAGCTCGAATAGAAATTCTGACCATTCAGAACTTAGCCTCACGTATTGTGAAGCCGCTGTCAAAATTTCGTCCCAATCGGAGTTCGTTTGACGTCCCGATCGAGGTTTGATCTCCAGCTGCGCGCTGCCCCTGTTGATCCGAATTCTGCTCTGTAACTCTCCCTGTTTTGCTGTCCCAATCTGATCTTCTCTGTTCAGATCGGCTGCCCCTGTTCCTCAGCTGGTTTGCTGAAAAATAAACCTTACAAAAGTTGGTCCTTGGGCCTATTAAAAGCCCGATAAAAGCTCAACACAATTTGAGCCCAACTTTCTTCAAATTGGAGGGATCCCTAACAAACTCCCTCTCCCGACTATTTGGAGGCTTTGAGCATACCGGCCATACTTCGACAAACATGAAGTTTCTCCCTAACGAGAGTTTTTGTCATCATATCAGCTCCATTCTCATCAGTGTGCACTTTGTCTAGTTTCACCAACTTAGACTCCAACACATCTCTAATCCAATGAAACTTAATATCGATATGCTTCGACCTCGAATGGAAAGTGGAATTCTTCCAAAGATGAATGGCGCTTTGACTATCACAGTGTAGAACATACCTTTCTTGCTTCAAGCTCCACTCCTGCAAAAACTTTTGCAACTACAACATCTCTTTGCAACATTCGGTCACAGCAATGTATTCGGCTTTCGTTGTAGACAAAGCGATGCACTTTTGAAGCCTTGATTGCCATGAAATAGCTCCCCCTGCAAAAGTCATCAAGTATCCCAAAGTGGATTTTCGGGAGTTGATATCTCCTGCCATATCCACATCCGTGTAGCCCACTAATTTCGGCTTACCAATGCCAAAGTGTAAACACACCTTGGATGTTCCTCTAAGATACCTCAAGATCCACTTTAACCGCATTCCAATGCTTTTTCCCCGGATTGAAGAGAAAACGACTAACCACACCAACAGAATGAGCGATATCTGGCCTTGTACAGACCATGACATACATTAAACTTCCTACAGCTAATAAGTAAGGAACTTTCTTCATCTCTTCTTTCTCCTTCTCATTTGTAGGACATTGCTTCGAGCTAAGTTTGAAATGAGAAGTAAGTGGTGATGAAACTGGTTTAGCATTACCCATGTTGAACCGATCCAAAATCTTCTCGATGTACTTCTCTTGAGAAAGCCAAATTTTTCCACTTGATCTGTCACGAGAAATATGCATTCCAAGGATCTGCTTTGCCGGTCCCAAATCCTTCATGGTAAAGGACTTGTTGAGCTCTTTCTTCAACTCTGCAATCTTGCTCATATCATGACCAACAAGTAACATATCATCCACATATAACAGTAAAATGATAAAATCACCATTCGAGAATTGTTTTACGAACACACAATGATCTGAAGTTGTCCGTGTGTAGCCATAGCTCAACATGAAAGAGTCAAACTTTTTGTACCACTGCCAAGGTGCTTGCTTAAGCCCATACAAGCTCTTTCTCAGCCTGCACACCAAATGCTCTTTACCTTTAACTCGGAATCCTTCAGGCTGCTCTATATATATTTCTTCCTCTAAGTCACCATGCAGGAAAGCTGTTTTTATATCGAGCTGCTCGATCTCCAAATTCAGACTAGCTGCCAGTGCGAGAACAACTCGGATAGATGACATCTTGACAACGGGCGAGAAGATCTCCTCGAAGTCAACTTCTTTCTTCTGGTTGAAACCTTTCACTACCAGTCGAGCTTTGTATCGAGGTCGCGAGTTCTCTGTCTTCAACCTGTAGACCCATTTGTTCTTCAATGCTCTCTTACCTTGCGGTAGTTTTACTAGGTCAAACGTGTGATTTTCAGACAAGGAGTTCATCTCCTCATTCATCGCCTTCAACTAGTGCTCCTTGTACTCATGTGCCATAGCTTCATCATAGCACTCAGGTTCTCCCCCGTCAGTCAATAGCACATACTCATGAGGCGGATATCTTGTAGAAGGTTGTCTTACTCTGTCAGATTGTCTAGGTAGATTATCTGTAGGCTCTAACTGTAATTGCGAGCCTGTATCATCTGTAGTCACATCATCATCTACCTGAGGAATCTCACCCCCAGTCGTGGTTTCTTCATACTCACCAGGTACCTCTTCCACTGGATGTTCTACATCAACTGATACAGGAATAGAGATCTCGTGAGGATTGCCTACTCTGGCCTTCTCTAACTTTTGCAAATCCTCGATTGTCTGGTCCTCAAAGAACACAACATCCCTGCTCCTGATGATCTTCTTGCTATCAGGGTCCCAAAACCTATACCCGAACTATTTATGTGCATAACCCAAGAAGATGCACTGTTTTGCCTTGGTATCGAGTTTTGATCTTTCATCTCGACGAATGTGAACAGATGCCCTGCACCCGAAGACTCTGAGATGCTTGTACGATACTTTCTTGACGGTCCACACCTGCTGGGGTACATCTCCATCAAGTGCAACTGACGGTGTAAGATTAATAAGATCAACCGTTGTCATCATTGCCTCGCCCCGGAAAGACTTAGACAATTTCGCTTGAGAAAGCATACAACGAGCTCTCTCAATAATTGTGAGGTTCATCCTCTTTACAAGCCTGTTCTGCTGTGGTGTCTTCGGTACCGTCTTCTCAAGTTTGATACCGTGATTCCTGCAATAGTTCTCAAAAGGACCCCTATACTCACAACCATTATCAGCTCTGACACATTTCAACTTCATGCCCGTTTCTCTTTCTACTACTACATGGAAGTTCTTGAAAATCTCAGTCACCTGATCTTTAGTTCTCATAGGGTAAGCCCAAACCTTCTTGGAGTGATCATCTATAAAGGTCACAAAATAGAGAGCACCACCAAGAGATCTATCCGACATGAAATAACATCAGTATGCATAAGATCAAGTATATGATCGCATCTAGAGGGACGACTTCTAACAAAAGAAACTCTCCTCTGCTTACCAGTTAAACAGTGATCACAAGTGCTCAAGTGCATACCTTTAACAGGCAAAGACTACTTTTTAGCAAGAATTTGAATACCTTTCTCGCTGATATGCCTAAGTCTCCTGTGCCATAGCTCGATAGGATAATCCTCAGCAACATTAACCTGGCTGGAGTTGTGCCTGGCATGCAGCCTGTAGAGAGTGTCGGTTTTCTGACCCCGTGCCACAATTAACGAACCCTTGGAGAGCTTCCATCTCCCATTGCTAAATTCGTTACCGTAGCCTTCATCATCAAGCTGACCCGTCGAGATTAAGTTAAGGCGAATTTCTGGAACATGCCTCACCTTCTTCAGAAGCAACTTGCAACTAAGCTCGGTATCTAGACAGACATCACCAATACCGACAATCTTTCATGATTATCCATTCCCCATTCTCACATAACCATAGTCCCCGGTAGTGTAAGATGAGAAGAAATCCCGATGAGGAGTGATATGAAACGAGGTACTTATATCTGCAACCCAGGTAGAGTCCTGACACGTGAAATTCACATAAGCTTCATCACAAACGATGTAGGTCTCTCCATCAGATGCCAATGCTGTAGTGCCTTCTTCCTTCTTGCTCTCACCGTTGCCATTCTGATTTTTCTTCAGAGCTCTACACTCCCTTTTGTAATGTCTCTCTTTTCCACAATGATAGCAAGTGACCACTTTCCTCGTCTTCGACTTTGATCTACCCCTCGATTTGTCACGTGAGTTACCATGCTTGGAAGAGGAATTTTTGCTTTGACTTCTCCCCCATTGTTCAGTAACCAAAGTTTCAGACCGAATGGAAATTCCAGAGCTTTTCTTTCTAGTCTCCTCATTAAATAAACTATCTGTCACCGTGACCAACCATAGCTTTCCATTTGGCGCAGAATTGCTCAATGCAACCACAAGTATGTCCCAATTATCCGATAGAGTCCCTAAAAGTAGACAAGCCTGCAACTCATCGGGTAGTGTTATCTCCAAGTTCGTCAACTGGTTAACAATATCCTGGAAATTACTCATGTGCACAGCCATATCACCTCCATCCTGGTAACGAAGATGAACCAATTTCTTCACGAGAAAGGCCTTATTTTGCGGAGTCTTCCTCGCGTAGAGATTTGTCAATTTATCCCTCAAAGCTTTCGCATTTGTCTCCTGAGCAACATGATGATAAATACTATTGTCTATCCACTGCCGAATCAAACCAATAGTCTTCCTATTTATGCGTTCCCAAGCTTTGTCATCCTTATCTTTGGGTTTCGCTGAATCCCCTTCAATGGGATCGTACAAGTCCCTGCAAAATAAAAGATCCTCCATCCGAGACTTCCATATAGAGTAGTTGGTTGCATTGAACTTGAACATAGATCCTGTAGACTCCTCCATCTCGAAAACACCGAAAAAACTCAAACTTCTCTAACCCGAGGCTCTGATACCACTTGTTGGGAAGGGATGTGCTCAACCAAATAATAACGCAGCGATTAATCTTCCTTCCCTATTAGTGTAATCGAGATAGGAACTAATCATATCAACCAGCAAGCAGTAAAGAAAAGAACACCAAGAATTTTACGTGAAATATTCCGATGTGGGGAAAAACCACGGGACCAACTCCGAATCAATGATCCACTATGAATGAAGGTTATACAATATTTTTCATCAAGGGTAAACCCTTGGATCGCCAAACTCAAGAGAAACACTCTCTTGGATTGCCCAAACACTAAATTCTTCACCCACACTGGGTGGTTCACAAAGTCAGTTGAAACAGCACGTATAGAGCTCAAATAGAAATTTTGACCATTCAGAACTTAGCCTCACGTGTTGTGAAGCCGCTGTCAAAATTTCGTCCCAATCGGAGTTCGTTTGACGTCCCGATCGAGGTTTGATCTCCAACTGCGCACTGCCCTGTTGATCCGAATTCTGCTCTGTAATTCTCCATGTTCTGCTGCCCCTGTTCCTCAGCTGGTTTGCTGAAAAATAAACCCTACAAAAGTGAATCCTTGAGCCTATTAAAAGCATGATAAAAGTTAAACACAATTTGAGTCCAATTTCCTTCAAATTGGAGGGATACCCAATAATATCTTTATAGTAGCCAAACTGTATCGATGAAAGGTTGACTATTGGGTGATTAGTCAAATATCTGATAGTACGCGGAGCAGTCCAATTCAAGGGGATTATACGCCTAGAAAGTAAACAAAAGTTAGGTTTAATGGAGAATTTTTAATTAGGAACCACCTCTGAGTTGGGAGAAAATGGCTGACCTTAGCACAAACGCCATTCTAATCAAGCAAGCGCTGTATCATCAGATTAAAAAAATATTTTTATCAATAGTAATATTTTTTATGTTTTAACTAAAAATTAAGAGGACTCAACAAACAATATTAGCTTGCGATATTATCAAGTGGTATACCCATTACATATAAACTTTCTTATAATCAAGCCAACTGATTAGATTGTTAGCCAACAAAAGATTGTTCAAGATCGAAAAAATATTGTATATTATATGCAAAACAATATATATGCATGTGAAAGCCAATATGGTTATATTGTCTTTTATTATGCCATATGATCCCGCGTATGTTGTACAGTGTCTAAAAGAAAATAACTTATTCCAATCCAAGAAAATGATTAGTAAATAAAGATTGATAGAACCTTTTTATAGGAACTAGGGTAGCGCTCGCCCTTCACTGCGAGAAGGAGAGAAAAACAATTTTTCCATATATAAGTATAATTATTGTTAATGAATTGTATAGTAATGTAAGGTGGAATACAGGATTCCAATTCTAAAAGTAATAAAGATTTGAAAACACGATGTAACCTTTTTTTCCTGTTACAAATGAAGTATAAAGTTTATTACAATGAAAGACATATCCCAAATAACTAATAAAGTGAAATGTAATTTCACTAGATATCAAACTTGCGATCTATAAATCAACAGGTGATGATATGTGGTAGTGCGCTACACCCTCTTTTGATAAACACTATGTAATTTTTTGGGTGAAATACGGACTCGGAAAGCACGACATAATTGATCTTATGCACGCTTGCAATATAACCATATGGCATATATATTAAATGCAATTGAATGGATGAAGATAAATCAAAATAATAATATTAACGAGATAAAAAAATTAAATTGAGTTAACAGTTATAATTTGCTTTTATATTAAGTGATAAGTATTTTAGACTCCTGATTTTGGTTCAAGGGTCGAGATTCGAATTCAACTGGACAAGGGGACATCTCTTCTATTTTATTAATTCCAATATCGGTTTTCAAACAAAAAAAAAGAGAAAGAAAGAAGAAGAAAAAAAGAAAAAACCTTTACGGGGCGTTTTCGGACTTACGTGTGCCAATTTTGACTTTCAAAATATGGAATGATACTCGAGGGCGAAAATTTTTTGTCTGCATAATATTGATCCTTATATTTTTTTTAACACAATTGTGTTTTCGGAATTTTTTCGGATATCAAATTGTAAAGATAAGAATTTCGAAATTAATTGAGCAATTACGATCAATGCGTGACGTATGGTCGATATCGATTTGTATTGAGATTCGGTCTCCACTAATACAAATTGAATTTTTCATAGAGCCGATTATCTTTTGAATTCTTCAATTTCGGAAAATTTAACGGACACCAAGAAATCGAATTTTGTCCAAAAAATGCTCGTACGAATAAATCGATAAAAAAAAAAGAGAAGAAAAAAAAGAAAAGAAACAATTAATATGCATGGTACAAAAAACGCTCGTACGAATAAATTGATAAAACAAAGACAAAAAAAAGACAAAAAAAACAATTAATATGCATAGCAGAGGGGTCGGCCAAATGGCCAACCCTGTAACCTCTATCTTCTGCCAGCTCCATCCCGACCTTCTCCATATCATCCTCACCCAACCCATCGACATCTTTTCTTCTGCTTTCCCTTCTCTGCTGTTTTTATCATCAGCCTGCTCTTCTCCTCTCGAGCTCCTCTGGACAACGAAGACAGAACAGCATCATATCTGATCTTTCTTCCCCCTCTCCCTCCCGGCCTTCCATACAGCACAGACAAACAGACATACACACGTCTCCCTCTCTTCTCTTCTGCTTCCTCTTCCTCTTACTGCCCTCTCCTTCCTTCACTCTCACTCTCTGCGCACATTCACACACACATACACACACACAGACTTCCTTCTCTCTTTCTTCCATCACCATCAACTCCTTTATCCTTCTCCTTCCATTTCCTCCTCTGCCTCACCTCCTTCCCTTGCTTTTCTTTCAATCATCACACAATGATCATCATCAACACAGCTACTAGACTTCCATCCATTCCTTTCCCTCAACGTTTTCATCATCCCTCCATTCTAAACTCTCGTCTCCTCTTTGCTGCTGGTTACTCTTCTTTCCAACTCTACTTACTGCTGTTAGCACCTGAGCCCTATCACTCAAGCTACCAGCCAACTCCTCAACACCCCTGAGCTACTGCTGCTGACACTCCTTCCCTTCCCGACCTGCTGGGTTGCTGCAGCTGTGCCTCGTCCCCTCAATGCTGCCGGTTTGCTCTCGTCCACGCCCTACTTATGATCATGTGCTGCCCCTTAAGACTTCTCTGAGCTCCCTAGTGCCACTCGCTCCCATCCATGGTTTGCTGAACTGTTGCTAAGTTGCTATCCCTCTCCTCGAGCTCACTGAGCTGTTAAGCTGCCCTCCCCGAAGCTCCCTGAGCTGCAGAGATGCTGCCATTCCTTCCCCGAACTGTTGAGTTGCTGCTGCCCCCTTCCCTCGACTAGTTGAAGCTGTTGAGTGACCCGCTGCTGCCCACACTCATCCGCAACCGATTTGTCAGCTGCGACAGGCCGCTTCAACCTTAATTGGAGAGCTTTCAAGGCATACATTGGTCCTTCCGACATTAGCTCGGAAGATGTATAAAGCTCAAACCTAGTGGCATGCTTAAGGCTCTATCTTCTGGTTGATTCGCTGATTGTATGCAGGACATTATAAGATGTGTGTTTTGGTTGAAAATAGCATGAATCCGTTTAATGATTAAGATCGGCCTTTAAAAATCCAGGATGTGTAATAAAAACCAATACGAGCATGAATTTGAATATTTAAAGGATCGAACTTAAAATTGATTGTTTGAAATGAGAAAGAATCCGCATGAATCGAATTTCATGATTATTCGGCTCTAATGGAATAAAACAGACTAAAAACATTAAACTGGCCCAATTGATTACTTGAGCTTAAATCGATGAAACAATGGTTGATGTGATTGTGTGTGACCATGTTCGAGTGTTTGGATTGTTGAAATGCCATTTTAATAAAGACCTCACGCGAATTTGGATTAATCACTTAAAGTCAGTTTCAATTTGGATTTAATTATAAGGCGATTGGGGATTAGAACTCCATTCGGACAGTCTGTCAATGACCGATTCGATGATTCAAAACCAGTAATACCAAAAGCATTCAACAATTCACTTGAATTAATCAATCTCACACATGTGGTAATTGGGACGATCCATTCGACTAATTAATTCACTTGACATTTAAATAAATCGCGCGAACCGACTAATAACCTATAATCGAGTCGATAAATCATGAACCGATAGTCGTGCTATTTTCAAAACCCATAATTTTTAACAAATTACTGAGACATGTGGTCCGCATAGCATGGACATCGAATAAGGGCTCGCGCATCCTTTCTCGAGTTTGGGCCAGATTTGAGGCAACTCGAGTTAGAATGTGGGAGATCTTATGAGACCACTTCAGGGCGGATCAATCGTCTTTTGGCTCCGTTAGGGTTTGCATAACCTTGGAGGGTGTAGGGGATCGGTTGACACTGGCTACCGGCCTAGACGACCTGCATCACACGGACTCAGTTTCTCTTCATAAAGTAGTTTTCCCATCACAAGGGCACGACTATCGATTCATGACTTACCAACAACTCTAGGGCTAGAGTGATCGAAACAGTTTGAGCCACGGGGAAAGGCGCCTTGAGATTGGCCGATCACGTATATACACACAAACTTGTCTTCATTCATTCTTATCTAGGTTGCAAGATACCAAGAATAAGTTGTCGATCGCTACCTTATCCATTTCTCGGCTGTCTTATAACGAGTTGTATCGTGTGCCTTGGGCTTGGCTTTGAAAAGGCCCTTGAATACTAGCCTCTTGCTACTGGCTATCTCCACCAAATTCGTGTCGATTGCAGCTCTTGGGCTTTCTTTTTCTCTTGGGTCGACCTCTTGGCCTTCATTCACTATCTCACATGTCTAGATCCGCATTTATCACAAGATGCAAAAAATGAATGTAAACAATACCCTCTTGCATGTCTAGTGATGCGAGAGATTCGCTAGATATGTAATTAATTGCAGCATGAGTATCTAGCCATGATTCATGGAGAATACGCCTATGGCATGTGATAGCCGTGGATTGGCCAGCCATTAACTTCATTGGCCTGTAGTTTCCTTTTAATGAAAATAGTAGCGGCCAAAGGCCAGCCATTAAATTCAATGCACTGTTCTGGCCATGGATCGGCCATTGTCGTCAACCGTGATATTTCAAGATCATGGCTTAAACCCAGCATTGTTGAGTATTCTCAAGTAAGATACATCTTTAAATTCACGATGATCTTAATAATACTTCAAACAGAGGCTAGATAATTGACTTAAATAAGTAGCGCCAGGTCCTTTGGCTCTTTGCCAAATAAGCTTCCTTGAGTAGGCCCAGTATCTTGGCCATTTGATCATTCACTATGCTTAGGGCGTGAAAAGAAGAAATCTCTTGGGATCTTCCTGTACAAATGCCCAAGAGCTTTTGAGCAACGACTAGTGGTACGACCGCCTTGTCAACGTTGTAAGTCGGCACGTATCCTTTGCCTTAATAAATGGATCGTCTCCTGGACAAGATGAATGCTATAATATAGGCCAAGACATGTAAAAGGCTGGATCTGTAGACACTTGACATTGCTCCATTTGCTTGACGGTCATCACTTCAGGCGGTAGTTTTAACACAAAGCCATCCAGATGTACGACAATGGTAACAAAAGTTATTGTGCTCTTGGTTCCTCTCTCATCAAACTTGAATTTTGTGGCCGATGCTTCTTTAGCCTTAACATTGGCCTTCTCCTTTGATGAAGATTCCAAGTCAGGTTGGCACTTCACTTGCAGCCCTTTCGTAGCATGGGACTTTGACGATTGGCCGGCCTCTCGCCTCTCAACTTTTCTACGCCGCTGCTCATGGCGTTTTTGCATCCTGGTGAGCGTCCTTGGCTTCTTTGGATGTAACACCCTTATCCACCTATTAATGGGAGCATTGGCAGGTGGGATAATGAAGATTGCTTTGGCTGGAATCTTTCGAGTGGCTGGCCGCGAGCTATTTGGCTGCTCATGATTTGGCCGAGCCCTATTGCTTGCAACAAGAATCGTCTCTGTCCCCCAAGAATTCTCCAGTGCATCTTGGGTTCGGCCCTAGGCGTGACCTCAACACCCGAGTGCTTTGGCCGCTCAGTTGTTTCTGTTTGGCCACAGTTACTGGGCTGGCCGCCATCCCCCGAGCGCTCTTGCTGCTCAATAGCTTACCTTTGGTCACGATCACTGAAATGGTCGCTACCACCCGAGCACTTTGGTCGCTCGGTTCTTTCACTTGTGTCACGGTCAGTGCACTAGCTGCTGCCCCTTGAGTGCTCTGGAAGCTAGGTAATTTATCTTTAATGGCCACACTTGATCTTCCGGAAGTGGCCAGACCCTTTGTGGCTGAATTGGTCCATGACTTGGTCTCTTCAAAGTTTCTGCTCGTGGATCCATTCATCCATTCTATGGAGACCACTTTTGCAACCACGTTTCCATCGGCAAAGGTTGGTTATTGTGCTGTTGCCTACTTCCCCATGTCAGCTTTGAAGAGGAAAAGATATTCTCTTTAATCAACAAGTTTGAACAGCGGGGACATAACTTACCATCAACAAACGACCTCACAAGTGTCTTCTTTGCCTCTTCAACTACCACGTCTGGATTATCCTCAGAGTTTTGCTTGGACGTGATCGTACTGAAAGCATTTGCCGTCTTTCCCTCATCTTCATTCCATATGCATCTCTTGGTAACTCGTGACTACCCTCCTTAATCATTTGCCGTCTTTCCCATTCCATCAGCAGGTCGAATAGAATTTTGTCGTGGGATTATGGACTCGACAATGCATTGGCCTTCGAGAGTGGGCTTCATCGATCCAATAAAAAATGAAATGATTGATTTTCTTATTTCCCTCTATAATTGTTTGGATAAAGGAAAACGAGGGGAAGGGATGGGAGAATTTCCAAATTTATTGTACGATATTGTAAATTCAGGAGGGAAATGGAATGAATCATAATCTAGGGTTTTAAATTTCAACTCTACGAGAAATAAGATACACGCACTTGTTTAGGAATTTAGAAGGTTTTTTAATGAATTAGAGGGCCCTAAAACGATAAAAAATTAATTACTTTCAAGTTTTATTTTTATTAATAGGACTATTTATGCTTTTTTTTATTTATCTTTGCTTTTTCTTGTACTGAGTCTATAAAATTCCGTTATAATCCCAAAAAAGTATTTAGTTCCCCTAAATTAGGGAATTTAGAGGTAAAAAGACCAAGAAAAACATTGAAAATTAAAAAGGATTAGTCTGCCCTCTTTCATTTTACAAGAATGATATGTAAAAACGACAAGATGTTAATGAATTTAAGTGATTTTTTACCCATACTTTTCTCTTTTATCAATCCTATCCAAGCATGGAAAAGTAAATCCCTCCATTGGGATGGACCAACGATAGGTAGGGCGGGAGTGGTAGTTGCTAGGGGTGTGCGAGTCCGAGTACCTTTTTTTTTTTTAATGATATCGGATCCTATCCTGTAGGGGACATGTTCTAAGATTTTGGAACCAGACCCTACCATGTTGGAATCCGGAACTTGAACCTTAATTATACTACAGATTCCGAGTACCCTGTTGAAACCTGTAATTTTTTTCTCTTCAAGCACAATAAATAAAATAAATAACTAAAATCGAAAAGATCTCATTCATAATCACTCAAACAAATAAATATCGACATAAATTAATCGGATCACTTCCATCCACATAATTAAAGGATTATGTAGCTCTCCTTAAAATTATATAATAGACAAAGCAAATACGCAACTAAAAGATTATGTAGCTATTTAGCAAAAAAAGGATGATGTAGTTCTTCTAAGTGGACAAAAAAAATAAGCTCTCTTTAGGATTATGTAGCTCTCTGACGATAGGTGGGGCGGGAGTGGTAGTTGCTAGGGGTGTGCGAGTTTGGGTACCTTTTTTTTATGATATCTGGACCCTATCATGTAACGGACATGTCTTAAGATTTTGGAACCAAACCCTACCATGTTGGAACTTGGAACCGAAACCTGAATTATACTACAGGTTTCGGGTACCATGTTGGAACCTGTAATTTTCTCTCTCTTCAAGCACAATAAATGAAATAAATAACTAAAATCATAATCACTCAAAACAAATAAATATCGACATAGATTAATTGGATCACTTCCATCCACGGAACTAAAAGATTATGTAGCTCTCCTTAAAATTATATAATAGACAAAGCATATACGCAACTAAAAGATTATATAACTATTTAGCCAAAAAAAAATTGATGTAGTTCTTCTTAGTAGACAAAGAAAATAAGCTCTTCTTAGGATTCTATAGCTATCACATCGCACATAGAGAATTATATAAATGTAAAATAATATTTTAGAAAATTATAGGTCCCAGGTACTAGTTCTGTGAATATCCTGTACTTTGTAACTGGAACCGGAACCTATTTTCACCGGTTCTTTAAATTACTATTTGGAACCTACCCTATTTTCTATTGGAGTTACCCATACCCTACCCTATCGAGTAGTTTCCAACCGATTCCAAATATGCCCGGTATTCATGCACGCCCCTAGTAGTTACCCTCCTAGAATTTTCACGCCTTAAATAGTTTATCGAATTTTGATGAAATTTCCTTTATTTGCCTCCTAACTCGGAAAAACATTTTAATATTCGTCATATGTAAGAGATGGCATAAAAATTATACGATAGGCTAAAATAATTGTTGCGTAAGTAAAAACTTTCTAACTTTGAGATATATTTTCTATTCTTATGTACAACACAATCTAATGTTTAATCATAGAGAAAATTCAAGTTCTAGGAGTCTAATCAAAGATGGTGTAGCCGTGGTGCCCTTGCTTGTCAATTAAGATGTTGTAGGTTTGATACACATGGTGGAACTAGCGATGTTCCTTTATTAGCTCTTAAGATTTTTATTTCATTATATTAGACCCATTGACCTCTCTTGTAATCGAAAAAAAAATTCTAGGAGTCCAACTTTGCAAGGAATACAAGATTTTCAAATAGAAAAATCTAAAAAGTTACTGCAAATGCATGAATCACTTTTCTACATTCCAAGAGTTAATAATTTTTTATTCGATAAAAAGGAGGCTTACACGACTACAATAAAAAGGAGAAGGGAAAGAAAAAAAGGAGGCTTACATGACTACAATAAAAGGAGAAGGGAAAGAAATATGCATGGAAGTTCTACCATTAAGAATCAAACTTGAATTCTCTTTAACTCTGAATAAATATGTATGAAAGGTATATAGAAAAAAATTAAATATAAAATCTCTTAATTTGAATAAAAATGAATGTTAATGTATTACTCCAATTTCCTCTGTTGAATATTAAAAGTTTATAAATTTTTGCCATTACTTGATTTTCATTTACAATATATGATAGGTAATCTTATTTTATTTTATTTTACTTTATTTCAAAATCATTTTACTTCTGTCAATTTTTATTTAATTAAATAACAATTTAAATTAGGAAAATAGACCATTATGTTATACAAATAAGACGAATATATCCCCAATAAATTCCCAATGCAAAAAGAAAAAAAGGAGGTTGGTTTTTCTAGAAATATATACGCAGAAATAAATGTCATATTTCTCGTAGGAATTATTTCTGCATGAAAGTAATGCTTGACAGAATCATAGAAATCGCAAAACAAACACCGCCTTAAGTAGATTAATTTGATAAGTCGGTTTTCAATTATATGACTTACCGTGTTTCGAGCTCACCAAATCCTGACTCAAGCCTATAAATTGCAACTCGATTGCCCCTATCTTCACTAAAGCAAACAAAACTTTTTGATACTGGATTTTTCTTTACCTCATAAGCTCCGAGCTCTCAAAACCTTTTATTTTTATTCTCCAAGAACAATATTTTTTTTTCCATCTGCTTGGCCTGGCGTTATGGCGTGATTTTTAGAAGGTTTAGTCACCCAAAAACCATGCATTAGAATAATCTCTATTTGGCCACTTACACGATCTATGGCTTGAGTGATCTGTTTCGTGGGCTTATAAGGTGTTCACGTAAACCGTGAAATTAGTCCGACAAAGCTCAAACATCCTCATTATCCAAAAAAAATAAAAAAAGATATCTTCTTCCGTAGTGAGCATAAGAAAACAATTACGGTCTCCAAAGATTGTACGTAAGCAAAACATAATTCACTATGCGTTTTCAATTCGAGTTTGATATTTTAGTCCTTCCTTTTATATTAGCATAAACGAAAATAAATTTCAATTTCGAAAATGGCAACCATAGCTCATCGAGTTAAACTAACTTCTTGTGCAATGATTCCTCCATAGGATCACCTGCACACCCACTTAAAGTTTCAATTTTGTTAGTTTGCTTGAGATTTCGTCTAACCTAGCTGTTGCTACTCCTAACTCTGCCGCTATTTTGATGACGAAGATTGTCGGAGCAACTAGTATTGCTGCTATTGTTAAGGTATCTATCTAAGTTTCGGCTTTTGCAACAATTATTATCCCAAGCTTGAGAGCTGACTCCAACTCATGGGAGAAAACGTAATGCCTATCAACATATAAAACAATGGTAAGCCTATTCGCGTTTTTTATTGTAAACAATGCAACAAATTGTTGAATATACCAACACTCTTGATTGAGCTATCTAAGACCTTTTTTTCCCGAAAATGATGGTAGATATTAGAAATAATAGGACCTTTACTTTTGATTTCGATAGCATGCTTATGGATGACGGGTTGACTGGCCTTCAAGAACAATTTGCCTGAGTTTAGTTGATAAGAAGGGATAATGCTTCTTCCCATGCAACCCTATTGGGTTAACGAAAAAAATGATGATGACTCTATGGACCTCAAGTTTTGTTTTTTTTTAATCTAAAAAAAGCTTGTGAGTCGAGCTTGATCTTGGATCCAACCAAAATCGAGTTTAGGCCTCGCAAAACCATCCACTATGAGAGACCTCTTTTTCTTTAGGATAATGGACCATATTAATGTTGAAATATTCGACATTCAACAAAATTGCTGGAATACTGGTCCAAGCTCAAACTGCAATATTTGAATAGCAGGTTGAGCGGGTAAGTAATGCTAAGGGAAATTGCAACATCGAGTATGAAAGTCTTTCGTCAACTGAATGGAAGGTAAACAGAGTTATGAATGAAAATACCGAGTTCTCGAGCAAGGTAGTAAAAAGTCCATATGGATATGTGGCACATTCGACTCCCAAAATTGCCTTTATACAAAGAATTTCCTTCCATCTCTTCATTTGCGCTTAAGTTATTTAGTTACCAAAAATATAGCTCGTAATATAAAATTTTTGGTTACAAGGAAAAATAGTATAATTTTTTTTTTAAAAAAAAGAGAGGCCGCTGACCCCTATTTTTCGATTTCAGGTTCAAAATTTTTTATTTTATATTGTTTTTATTTTATATAATTTATTTAGGTCCCTCAAGTTTCCCTTCCCGCAAAACTCCCGGTAAAAAGTCGCCACTAAAAAACCGTGCTATCCAGTGAAAAAAATAGATGCAACATTATTTTTTTAACTGTATGGTAAAATTATTTCAATTTGTGTTGCAGAGTGAAAAAATTTTAAAAAAAATCACGTCATACGGTGTTATTTTCCCATAAGAGAAACACCCATAAAATATACATATACTTTTAATAAGAAAAATCTACGAGTTTCATAAGAGATAAAAATAAAGAAATAAATAAACAAGCATAATTATTTCTTAATACATAGTTGCGGTATATATGGTAGATACTGATTATAATGAATAGATAAAAAAATAAAATTTAAGAACAAAATTGTAGTTCACCCAAAAGAAGAATATAAATTTTAAAGTCCAAAAAAGGTAAATGTACTATCAATTTCTAAATCCCAATTATGATCATACAAAATTAGCAAGGGGACAGCTCACTTATCATATAAGTAAAGACATAGTCACTCTGATTAGTCAAAACTCAATTGGTTTTCCGAATATCATAATTCATATCGAAAAAAAGATGTAGCCGCTCTCATATTTGGCAATATATAACTCACATACCATCAAAATTCATATTTTCTTTACATGCTTGTAATGGGCTGGTTACATATTTGAACGACACCAAATCACAAATAACACGTAATTTAATGATTATTTCATTTAACAATATAATACCCGTTATGCTGTGTATCTTTACATCTTACCAATTATAAGATCCCAAATTAACAATATACTTAAAAGGAAAGAAAATAAAAATTTTGAAATTGAAACATATGGTATAAATTTTTCGTGAATTAAAAATTGGGTTAACAGAAAGTTAACAATAATAAATAATTGTACCAATATCTGCAATGTATGTATTACCCTATGCCATTCTTGCACTTAATATGCGAAACCTCAATTCCATCCTTATGTTTTTTTTGTGCATATGAGATTGAATATCTGTCAAATAATAAGCTATTTCGACGAGAAAATTAATTTTATTCTGCTCATAAGACTAAAAATACCTGGAATTGACATCATCTCAGAAGAAAACAAAAAGGAAAAATCATGACAATGAATAAATGGTAGGAGAATCGTGGCAGGTATCTACCTTAGTCAATTTTCAAGCTCATCCATTTCAAGTTGTGGGGTATAAACTGGTGTTCTCATCCTCCAATTTCCACCTATACCGCAAATAAGGGCTCTTTGTGATCTCTTATAACTGTGTATTATTTGCTTCATTTGCTCTCTATCTAGATAGTTCTCTAAACACCCTTTAGGTACAAAAAACCAAAACCGTCCCTCTTTATTCATATTCTTATTCGATTATATTTTTTTTTGTCTCTAATCTTTTTACATCGATCACCCTCGAAGTAAAGAATGAGATTATTAGTTTCATTGTTTTTATTATTTTCTTTCATTTTTCTTTCCTCTTTTTTTAGCTCTCATTGATGTTGATTGTTTGGGTTAAACTCGATCCATCTTAACTTACTGAACTAAGGACCCAAGGGAGAACGAATCTTAATTTCAGATTTTTCGTCCCAAAGTTTTCTTTTCATCATTCTTTGTCAATTCAATGATGAACGAATAACCCTAGTCGAATTTTCAGTAGATTGAAGTTTGTTATATATTTGTGTTTCTGTATTGTCTGCATATGCTTCTAGAATATATTTCTAATTTTACACCCATGAATATATATGTATATTTTTAGATTCCTACCAACAACTTCACGTTACTTTCTATTCTTTTACTTCAAAAATCATTACATCGAATCTCATGGATAAAGGTAAGGCTACCTTTTATTCTTTTACTTCAGAAATCATTACATCGAATCTAATGGATAAAGGTAAGGTGGTTGTTTTTCTCATGAGCCTAGAGGACGACAGCGAGTCTTCTATGGAGTCTCAAGTGCGCTTCTCTAGGTCGTATGCCAACTTCTTGAATAGTGGCACTCCTACTTGAGTTCTCTTTTATGAGAATGGCCGGCGGATGGAATTCTCTGCATCAGTAGTTGAACTCATCCAAAGCCGTTTCTGGGCCAAGAATTGTAGGATACATAATACTCCTTGAGAACCAAAACTTTATTTTTGACTTTATCGGGAAGGTAATGTATGATGTTAACACCGTCACTAAGAAACCAATTGTTTTGATAGATGATAAGGGACGTCAGTTCTTCCCCGTAAGCCATCCCGGTGGTTCAATGGAGCAAAAGGATATAGAGTCCACCTCTACTCTCCACCCAATTCAAGTTCATGCCTCCATGAACCCAGCTTATGTAAGAAACATGTTACTCCTATTGGCGAACTATTGCCAGGCTGAAGTGCTCGACATCTAGCCAATGGCTGGAATAATAGCTCAAATTCAAGCCGAAATCTTGATAAAAAGAACGCGTAGACTGAATTTGTAAGTACTGAGTATTTGAATGATAAAACACTTTTTTTTTATCTTACTATCTATCTTATTGAGTTCTCCTGTCAGACTATGAGTTCATTACCAGATGCAATATCTGATCGTAAAGATAATGAAAGAAATAGAAATAGACAAGCAAAGTTACATGGATGGAAACAATCATCATGTCATACTAGTGTGTGAGAGGCCGACGCCTCGACTGTGGGTGGGATATCTCTTCATTGTTCAGTGCCTCTTCAACCACAGCCCCGCAACAGCATATGAATTTTGCATAGGTTGCTCTAGTGCATTTGCTTGTATTAAGTCGAATTATCATTAGTCATATGTTTGCTGAATTGACACATAGAGATTACCTTTTTTGATTATCACAGAGCCGGCCAATAGTGCCGAACATGCTTCTGAAGGAGAAGAAGACCATCCTCCTAACTGGGAACTAGGTACATAGTTTTTGATACATGGTTATCTTTTAAATTGATTTTTAAATGACTTCAAAATCTTGGAATTACGATAGCATTATCTTCCTCTTGTTTACATTAAGGAGTTCATCATCTACAATGCCAAGGAGTCCGAAGAAAAACTACAATTCGAATAGGAGAAAAAGGATGAAAGAATAAGAGGGTCCCAGACCTATACAGGATGATTTGAATAAATTCTAGGAAGTGTGTTTTCTGAGAGATTCCAATGTTGCTTTATTAAAATTTCTGCCAATAATATCAATTTCTTCTCTAGTGTTATTCACCGAAAGTCTTTTGGTGTGAAAGATATATGTGATATGCTTGGAGGTTATAGTAAATGCGACGAAATGTCACATGATATTAATAAATATTGTTATTCAGTTTCATTTTTCCAAATACGATGGACATCTCTCTTATTGTTTTCTTTTGTCAAATTAGCTAGTCTACTGTGCAACAATAAACGAATTTTTGATATACTCAATTCAATTTTGTACTAAAATAATCTAAAAATGAATCTTATAACTAAAGCGTTTATCTTTTTGATAATGTTGTATCTCGGTAGCCATAATTAAAACTTAAAAATTGTAGATGTAATTTTTTCGGTTGCATGTAGACATAATGTCAGTTCATAATATTAAGGATTAGTTACCTAAAAAAGAATTACAAATTTATCATATTTTGTCAATTCTACTAGTTTTTCATTGGCATAAAAATACACAAATTATCTATTTAATATCAATTTTAACACGGCATTAACTTTTTCATTAATTTAAATGGAAATTATTGATCTATACTATCGATGCCACGTGGCTCATGGTGATAGTTCAAGCAGGACCCACCAAATTATCTTTAGTAAAGAATTATTCTAGAAAATAAAAATAAAAAAAGAAAAAAGAAAAATGATGCTAAATCGAAGATGACAAGAGGAGGGGCGGTGGCCGGCAATATTTGACACGACACGATAACACGACATGAATACGACACGAAGTTAAACGGGTTCGGGTTGGGATTTTTTGATATTCGGTCTAAACGAGTTCATGTCATGTTCAACCCGTTTAGACACGGTTAATAAACGTGTCTTAATGGGTTGAACCCGCATAACCCGATTAGACACGATTAAATCTGTTTATTTAGACGTGTTTAATCGTGTTACTTAATCGTGCAATCCGTTAATCCGTTTATCTAACTGAATTTACCAATATACCGTTCCACTAACCCTAATTTTGAAATTCCTCCTGCGGTGCTTCATGCTTGCCTTCCCATTCTTGTTCCTGTACTGTAGGTTGTACCCCTAAGTTCCTAACTCGTAACCCTCCCTCCTTTGGTTCCGCCTCCACCTCTATCAGCAGAAGAATCCTCCACCGCTCCACCGTCCAAGCGTCCACGATCGGCTCCGCCGTTCCGCTCGACCCTGCGACCTCGGACCCCAGCGACCGCTACCCTGCGAACCTCGACTTGAGCCCTCTCTCCGACCTCAGAGTCTCAGACGAAGCGACGTCGGCTCGTTCCTCGACCTCAGACGAAGTCGACCTCGAACTCGGCTCGACCCGCGACCTCGACCCCGCAACCGCGACCGCGACCGCCACACTGCGACCCTCAAGCCGTCGACCTCGAGCCCTCTCTAACTGTTCAGACGTTGCGACATCACCGAGACCTCAGACGAAGTCGACCTCGACCCCGGCTCAATCGTAGATAGGTGATAACGTTGTGTTGGTACGTTGATTCTATTCGTGAGGTAATTGCTAGAGAGTGGATAGTTGAGGCGACACACAATTACGATGAGTGGTTGACCATACTTGAAATTGACCCATCACCTGCATTGCAGCCAGACCACCCGCAATTGCGTATATGTCAATGCCAGATTATATTGAATCTTGCTGAAATGTAGAAATCTCTCCTGTCTGGACTCTTTAGTTGTTTTGGTAATTGATTAATGATTACTTGAAATGTAGAAATCACTCCTGCCTGGACCCTTTAATTGTTCTGGTAATTGATTAATGATTACTTGAAATGCAGAAATCTCTCGTGCCTGGACCCTTTACTTGAAATGACCATAAAATTATAATAAAAAAAATGTGATTCGATACACCTCATATGTTTATAGTTATGAAATTATTGCAATTGATTAGCTAAGAAACTTTGCAATTTAATTTGCGTGTTCTTTTTCCATTTGCATTAATCGGTTTCTCATTGTCTATTATATTAGCGAGGAGCCATCAACTATAAGGGTCTAATACCGTGGTTAATTAAAGGAGCCATCAATTCAGATGCCATCACTGCAAGAGCACTCTTAAAGTAACATAAGCAGTTCTCTTCCAAGTTCTGGTAACATCTTTCGAGCTTCTTATAGTGCCCAAGTTATTGTGGGGAAGGCTATAAATCTGTTCAGAAACACTATGGAGAATTGGTTGAGGCTGAAGTTTCTGTGTTTCTGGTACTTTGTAATTATAGTTTGTCATGTCTGTGTTTTAGTTCTTTCCATTTGACATCAAGGACCCATTCAATGATCATGATTCATGACGGTAACTCATTGATTAGTACCCTAAAATTGATATGTCGGGTCAATGGTTCGATATTCGTCGATAGCTATATCTTGGAATGATTGTCTTGTTATGGCCTTCTCTTGTGAGGATCGATAAGTTTGAGACGAGTTTGAGTTCTCCGGTTCCTATGCCGTTCAGTGTCTGACTTCATGTATGTTCTGCAGTTGATATGATGCAACTTTGGAAGCAGCTGATGTAACTAAGTCCTTGCAGAAGCTGAAGCTGCTTACGGCGAATAAACTTTCACTGGATGATCTCCAGATATAACATCCACCGATCAGGAAAGGGGGCAGTCTTTTAAATCAATTTCTTTTGACATTGTGGCGTAATTTCCTTCATCTCGATTCATGTTGGCTCGTATATAGGGTTCTGGCACCAGCTTGTGGAGGGAGCTGACCAGCATATTAAGATTCAGCTTTGTATTTAGCACTTCTTGTGTAACGTCATTCGCCGTAAGCAGCTGAACAATGCTGCCTACTTTGGAAGCATCAATGATATGATGCTATTATAAGTTATTGTAATCTATTTTAAGACTAGACTTACATATCATGATCTTTATACTTCCTAGATTATGATCCATTTCTATGAATGAAATGAGCATGGTTAACTTTTTAGAAATTTCTGTTCGGAATAAACAAGTCGTAATCGTGTTAATGTGTCGAATAAACGGGTCATGTTAATGTGTCCGTGTAATCGAATTGATCAGATAAACGGGTCGTGTTAACGTATCCGTGTAACCGGACTAATCGAATAAACGGGTCGTGTTAACGTGTCGGGTAACCTGTTATAATCGTGTCGTGTACGAACACGTGTACCTATTATGACACGTTTCAATAAACGGATTTAAACGTGTCGTGTCCAAGTTGACACGGATATAAACATGTCGTGCTCGTGTTTCCAAAACCTGACCCGTTTAATAATCGTGTCATGTACGGGTTATGACTTTGATGACACGAACCCGTTTAGACACGACACGACACGAATTGCCAGGCCTAGCCGGCAGTGAGGGCTTTGCTGGTGACCAAATCGAGGGGGGCAAGGGCTAGGGGGGTTGGGATGGGCCCCCATCACTGGCCACCACCCCTCCTCTTGTCCCCTTCGATTTTGTTTTTATTTTTTTCTTATTTTCTACAAAAACCATCATGAGTTACATGACATTGGTAGTATATGTCAACAATTTCTGTTTAAAATTAACGAAAATGTTGGCATCATCCTAAAATTGTTATAAATCGATAGTTTGTGCATTTTTAGGTTAAAAAAAAGTCCGTGCTAGAATTGAGAAACTATGAAAATGATCATGCTTTTTTAGGTAATTAATCACAGTATTAACACATGAAAAATACGGTTATGGAAAATTTCACTTTTAATCATCTTATTAAGTAATTTTTAAATGAACTCACCATACTTTAAATTAAAAATTAGACATATTTGCATAACTAAACCAGTTACCATATGGATTCTTCAATCTAATTTTTATAAAATAAATAAAACAACAAATTAATAAATAAATAAATTCATATAATAAACTTCTGTGAAATTAACATTCTTTAATAAATGTTTAAGTACGATAATATTTATAGGTATATAATATTTTAGAAAATTAAAGATATTTACAAGAGATTATAATGAAAATTACTGTTGATATTCGAAGAATTTTTTCATATGTAAATTTGCTAATGAAATTATTAATGTTACAAATTCTATCATGAAGATAAAAACGAAATTATATAAATTATACTATATAATTTTTTTCATTATTACATTATCGAGGTAAATTTTGCAGAAATATGTACTTATACCTCTATAATATTAATAAGAGAAAAAGACTACATGCAACATCTGCTTATGATACTTTAGAGCATCAACTTTTACAACAAAAACTTATATTTATTTGGCAGAATTAAATTTCAAGATTTTCGTTATGAATCATTTCGTGGATATTTATTCGGTGAATAAAAAGTCATTTTTAGTGTCAATCATTTTGTAGATAATAAAATTAGAATTGCTTAACTTTATAAAGAAAATAAAATTAATTATTTTCTATAACAAAAAATTATATTTATTTGGCAAATGAAAATTTCAAAAAAAATTTAATTAACAATAAAATTAACATTGATTAACTTTCTATGAAATATAAAATCAATTATTTATAATATAATATTTAATGCATATTGAATCTACCAAACTTAATGTCGAGATATTTTCGCTCTGAACCATCCACTTAGTCTATGGGCTTGCAAAAGTGAGATTGAAAGGACAATAATAGAGATGCATCAAACAATGATCACGACCATACCATATATCAAGTTAAATTGTGAAGTCGCTTGAAGTACAAAATTTTGTAGACATTTACCTATTGAATTAAACATGCCCATATCATTTTCATAAACATTATGACTAATGTTGCTCCTATAGTACACGACATCAAGTTGAAAATTATGATTTCATATATACTTTGACCTTGCCACGATACCGTAATATTTTCTTTACTATGTTATCCATATCAAACTTGCTAAAAGTAATAGTTATATTTATGTCATTTAGATCTATAGTTTGAAAGGCTGATGGAGGGGGTACGATCGAATCTAAAGTCAAAAATTAGATGGCAAGCGAGAGGGCATAGAAGCAATAGTAGAGTTGTCAAGCAAGCGCTTGTGTCCTAGGAAGAAAGAACAATCAATAATTATGGTCTGAACTGATCTCGAATGAAATTTCCAGGTCTCCCTACCGAACATGCTGTTAGACATTTGTTCATGTATACATAACTTACTGTAGAAGCTAGACGCATCAGTTAATACCGATATTAAATCCAGAGAGTGAGTGACACACTCAATATTAGCTTCATTCTTGTATTTCAATGTTTGATAAATTAAAACATTTTAAAAAATTCTCTGCAATAAAAAGAAAGTAATAAATTTCACATATGTAAGCGGAGACGACTTTAGCTACCAGAAATACCGTTATGAGAGCACTTTGCGGTCTAAATTTGTTTGTCAATCTTTGACTTCTAGAATCACTGCATTAAAAAAGATCGTATCCGAATTTGACCACATGCATGTGATGTGTCATCATTTACAAATCAAGAAGAAGACCATAACGAGTTGATAATACGGCAAGACATTCTAGATTTTACCACTTAAATTTTTCTGATCTGAATTTGCGATTGATCACGGTAGTAGTAGCTGTCGATTTTCTTTGTTTCTTTCTTTTTTATTTATCTATCGTTTTCTCTTTAAATAGAGAATCTTGTTGCAAACACCATCTCCTCATCCCAGTCGACAGGCTCAATATCTGTTGGCAAAGCTCCATTAGGGGGTCATGGCCGACGAAACTTGAGCTCGTCTGCCACCTTGTTTGGGAGTGGGGAGGTGGTGTCCGGTGATCGGCATGGACGCGTCCACCTCCTTGTCTTCCATCTTCTTTTTTTTTGTAATTATATTTTTTTTTGTTTAGGTAATTTAAAATTTTTGGAAATTATTTTTTTTCAAAAAATGCCATATCAGCCTCTACTTGACGGAAAGTATAACCTCCAAACCAGAGTTGAGAAAGGTCGGCGACAAGAACAACAAAAAGGTTATGAACGAAAAATGATAAAATTTCCGAAAATTGGGGACTTGTAGTATTTTTTTTTCCCTAGAAATTTCGGTTCATTTCAAAAAATTGAAAAATGAAACCGAAACAAAAACCAGAATTTTTTTAAAACAAAAAAGTAAATTAATTAAAAGTCATGAATTTTTGCTTTTTTCTCAAAAATATATTAGGAACTTCTATTTTTGGGGCCATGAAATCACAAATTTTAAGTTTAGTCTCAAGTCTACCATATTGTCAAATTGTCCATATTTTTTCACTTATTCGGACCTTATCCTATAAGGGACAGGTTCCAAGATTTTGAAATCGGACCTTAACCAATTGAATCCTAGAACCGGAACCTATCCGGAACTTATATTATATTATAGATTTCGGATACCATGTTGAAAACTATAAATTATTGAGTAAGAGATTGAGATTTTGGGGGATGGAGCAGCGAAAAGAGGAAGATGGAGACGATCTGGGTTACGTAGGACAGTGTGGTAGGAGCAAAGATCAAGGCCAGTGAGAAAAATAAAGAAAAACCAAAAACAGGTAATCCACCAGCAGGCAAGGCAGGAGCGGAGCTGTGAGCTGAGCTGAGGAAGAAAATTGCGTGTCCTGTCCGTGTGAAAGCAAAATACTAACCAATCCTCAATCAATCAGCCTCAGAATTCGGAAAGTGAACGCAATTTGCTTGGTCGAGTTGGTGACAAATTAGGATTTCTATCTTGCTTTTGTATAAAAGAAGGACGCCCTGGTGTGAAGTGATCTCGCTACGAGATGGGAGTGATTTTAGTGAATTCCCCTAGGGTTCTGGTTCCGTCCCGACCGATGAGGAGCTGATAAGCCACTACTTGAGACTGAAGATAAACGTTACGGTGCAGCTTGATAAATCTCTTGATCTCAAGGCTAGCGGTAGGGGTGTTCAGGAAGATGCAGACGGAACAGCGAGAGAGAAAAGATGGAGATTGCAGGGTTTAGGTAGACTTTCAATACTGTATTTTTTTTTTATAAATAGTTACTATTATTCAGATTTAGATATCGATTATGGATACCCTATATGCAGGAATCAGAACCGGAACTGGTTTTCATCGATTCCTTATTTTAATACCTGCACTCTACTCTATTTTCAATACGGGCTACTCAGATTCTACCTTAACAGATAAGTTTCGATCGGTTTCAGGTATACCCAGTATCCGTGCACACCCCTATAAATTAACTGATATGCATCACAATATCATCAATTAATAACTTTAATAATAATAAATAATAATAATAATAATAATCAGATTAAAAATCAATAAAAAAATTGAAAAAAAAACCAAAAGAAAAGGAAAAACCCAATAACCCGGGGGGTTGTAGGGGCTTCGCCGGCGTCAAGAAAATTAGTGGCCACTATCCTGCGCCTCTCTCTCTCTCTCTCTCTCTCTGACACTCACTACTCCCAGTCTGTCTCCCTCTCCATTCTACGCCTCTGATTCTCTCAATACTGTAACTCTCCTGAGCAGAGAGCATCGCGTCGTCTCCTTCTGAACCGTATCGTCGTGCCGCTGAGCCTCCCACCTAACCTCTCCCTCTCCGCTCCACTTCTGATTTCTCCTTGTGTCGTCGCGGCTGAGCCTCGCCTCGCCTCTCCCTCTCCCTCCCCGCTCCGCCAGTGTTCTCTCTTGTTCTCTAAGTTCCAGGATGAGAATTGGGACAGCGAGCAGCTCACTTGTACTCAATCGCTGTTTCTCCATCTTTGCTAGGGAACCCTCTCTATCCACTGCTGTGGTAAGGAGATCCCTCGCGATATCAACCACAAGGCCAACAGCCTTCACATCGGTTCGTGGGAAGTGCTGGTGCTCCACCACCACCACCACCACCAGGCCTGTCGTGGTAGCAGATGATAAGAACTATGGCGACAAACAAGTGATAAGTGTCACTCCCGCCCTTTATAACTACATCCTCTCCAATGTCAGGGAGCCTCAGATTTTACGGCAACTTCGGGAGGAGACGGCCTCCATGCGGGGTAGTCAGATGCAGGTCCCCTCTTGATTCCTGGTCTCGCTGCTATTATTCGACAAATTGAATAATTTGTTCAGTAAAGCTGAAACAATGATGTGATTGATATCAATCGGGCTAAGAACTTTTAATTGCTTGTACGCGTTCGCAATGTGTCCTGTATGTTACAATCTGCTTGTGTACTTTCACTTGCTATATAGTCCAACTAACTTGTGATTGTTGTTTCCGGGGTTGTGTGCAACATCTGCCACTGTGCTTTTATGCAGTTACAAGTTGCCGAGTTCCTCGGAAAATGCAAAAATCGCATTGCCACCAATGCTAGTTTTCTCTTAGGATGAAAAAACTTCAACTATTATGGCACTACAGGATACTTCCTGCTTTCCCTAATATATGTGATGAAACGTACATGCCTTGACAGGTTTCCCCTGATCAAGCACAACTACTCGCAATGCTGGTGCAGATTATGGGCGCGCAACGGTGTATTGAAGTAGGTGTTTATACTGTAAGTTCGTCTTGTCCTAGAAGTTAAAGTTTGAGATAATATCAACTTCGTAGTAGTCCCGTTCACTGATATTAGGAAGGCCAACATACGACTTGCTCCTTAGCTGATACTGTGCACTATGCAATAAACTCTTCCACATTCTTTCATGGTTAACTTCAATATGCACCCCAATTAAATACATTTTGTGTTGTCCAACAATGTTTCATTTGTGCTCAATGAATAATATGCAAACGTTGTTGACATTTTTTATTATAGGGATACTCCTCTTTGGCAATTGCACTTGCACTGTCAGAGTCTGGCTACTTAGTTGCATGCGAAAGAGATGCTAAGTCTCTTGATGTTGCGAAGAAGTATTATGAGCTAGCTGGAGTGGTACACAAGGTGATACACCCTTTATATATGCGGTAGCTCTTTTCTCTTCTCCCTCCCCCTATGAATGGATAGGAGATCGAGCTGCTTCAGTGCACCCTATGAATTGATAGGTTATGAATTGTTTTTATCAGTTAATGTATTTGTCTATTGACAGCCCTAGACCCATTCCTCGCATTTAGGTAGATGTTAGACATGGACTTGCTGCAGATACCTTGAAGTCTCTTATTCTGAATGGTGAAGCTTGCAGGTATATAACAATTGTAGTATCCTGAATAGGCTCCATAGTTTTATTGAGTCCTGAAAATATATATATATATATATATATATATATTTGGTAAACAGGTCCTGAATAGTTGCGTCATGCACACTTTGTTTTCTTGAACTCGAATACGTTAGCTATGCAATGGCTACAAATATACTCTCTTTTTCCTTTTCTGTATGTGATTTATTTACGTACTGGAATTACAGTAACTGATTCATTTGGCGCTTTGCTTGTGTTTACTGTTTTACGCAGTTATGATTTCGCATTTGTTGATGCCGAGAAGAAAATGAATCAAGAATACTTTGAAATGCTCATGCAGCTGGTGAGTTGAACATAGATTGGACTTTCTCCAAGTTAGAAGCAAATCAGGATTCCCTTTTGTAGGGAGGCTTATGCATAGTTATTAATAGACACGTTGGTACTATGTTTCTGTCATTTCAGGTGAGGACTGGCGGCGTCATTGTGATCGACAATGTTCTGTGGCATGGCAAAGTAGCTGATCCTATGGTGAATTGCCACCATCTACCAATCACCTGAATCCTCAATTATAATTTCTTTCTTGTAGTAATTTTTCTCGTATAAAGAAAGTATATTAATCCTTATTATTCATTACAAGCAGGTAAATGACACCAAAACTGTCAGCATTAGGAATTTCAACCAAAGATTGATGGAGGATGATCGTGTAAGCATTAGTATGGTAAGCTCATTCACTCTGTTTTTAAAGCTGGAATGATTTGGTCCTTAAAAGTGGAGAATTCATCTGACTCTTAGATTCGTAGGTGCCGATTGGTGATGGGATGACAATTTGTCGGAAAAGATGACATGCATTAACAACAATGGGTAAATCCTTTTTCCACGAATAGATATGAAATTAAAGTTTTTTCTTTGTTTCAGTCGTCAGTCAGCTTCATTGCATTACTTCCTGTTGGTGTGGTTTGATTTATTGTTTTTTTAGTATAGATTGGGAAGTAGTTGCCTATATCAGTCCGCTAAGCACTTCTACATACTGTGGATAATTCCAGTGCAGCCCTCTGGCATAATTTTTCGACAAGGTATCCTTGATATCCTCATGTTTGTTTCAATTCATGGAGGACATTGTCACTCTCTTACTTTTGTTTCCCCTGGAATGTGAATGGGAATGCTTGACAGCAGATATTACGAGCATGGAGCTTCAGGTGCACTATCAGAGTCTAATGGTAGAGGGCATGCTTGTGGATTTACTTAATTAGGTGTCATACGGAATTCGAGTGTTCAGATTTGATAGAGGAATGGGAATCACTTGCAGTATCTGTTGCTCCGACGAGGTGACAGTTGGACCAGGTAAGTTAACTAAGCTTTGTTGTATTTGGACTGAATCGAGGGGTGCAGATGACAGGTTGTGACTTTGTGTTATTGTCAAGTAGGTCTCCGAAATTTTGTTTTTCTAATTTTGGGATATCTTATTCATCATCTATAGCTACCATCTTATTTTGGTCATTGACGTGTTGTTGTCAAGTAGGCCATCATTGCATTACTTACTCTCTCTTTTATTCAATTACTAACAGTTTGACATATCTCTAAATTGGAGCATTATGCAACAAAACAAGCTTATTTTAGGAAGAGATATTCTTGATCTCATTAAAATGCACTTAACTCATTTTCGAAGTCAGATGTTTCTGTAATTTGCTAGCCTGGAGCGGCAGGATTTTGATAGGCGGCAGGGTCCTTGGGTTTACAAGGTAGAGGTGAACGTAGATTCAGAATCGAAGAACAATATGTAATTTTCGTTGAACATCACGATATTAGAAAAGGCGACTGCCCCCTCAGTCCTCCGGTTCTTGCCATAAATTATCATCCTACGGTCTTTGTTCTCATCCTTCTCGCGAACTATCGGAAATGTAACTGGGTGACAATGGAGATGGGCATCAATTGTGGTCGCCATTATGGTTCCCATATTATTTGTTAAGAGATATTATTTAAATGTTAACCAGCAAGATTGTCAGAGTCGTGATTCTACTTAGAATCGGTTGGGATTCTTAGAATCGTGAATCATAAAATCGAATCATGAATTGTAAGATTTTATCTGTAATTAAAAAAAACATATACATATATATATGTATCATATATTTCTAAGCAAAAAAGATAAATCATTATTCATCAATAGAACAATATCATTTAATTATTTTATATATGAACACATGATTTTATGGGATAGATCCGGATATTAATAGGTTCTGATGTAAATTGTTGATGGTACGCATCCCAGTACGAATTAGACTTTTCCATCTTCAAGAATCATAAGATTCAATTACATTTACAAGTATGGATTGTCTTCCTTCGATGACCCCATTGTCTGGCGGAATCAAGAAGAAATAAGCAAAAGCAAGGATTTATGTCATTTCTTTCAGGAGCGGATTATGAGAACCTGATGTTCATTGAATTAGTAATCAGCTCACTACCAAATACTGGTCATTGCGATCTCATGAAGCAAAGAATAGTATAATCGTGAGCAGTAGAAGAAGAAGAAGCAGACCAGTCGAACTCTGAAGTCTGAAGAGAAGACTGCTCGGCTCGTCGAGTTCAATCGGAGAATGAGAAGACAAAGGTAGGGCTTTTTCAGTCGGTGAACGAGACTGAGAAGACGAAGATATGAATTTTTTTAAAGAGAGAGAGAGAGAGAGAGAGAGAGAGAGAGTCGGGTCAGGCTGCCTGATGACCTGACTAAGCTGAGCTTGGGCCGAAACTTGGGCTGACAGTAGAATCGGTTCAATCGCATCGATTCTGCGATTCCGCGATCCACCTCGCGATTCAAGATTGATCTCAGCATTTCGATCCATCCCCCTGAATCAGATTTGCTTGATATAAATGGAATCGTACGATTGTACGATTCGAATCACGATTCTAATAGCCATGTTAACCGGCCGATTGGAGCTACTGAACTGATTAAACCGAAATTACATGTAGCACGGTGCCATTTTGACATGTCATCACGCTGTAATGCTAATGCAAAACGAGATATGATGAAAGCGTGTGTGGACTGAACTGCATTTCAAATATGTTAAGGATCCGCATATGATTTAATGGAACTTGTTCATATGATTTGAGATGGCCGTTGATTTCAAGGGGTTGGGGTGTCGCCTGTCGCCACCAACCCCGTCTGTGGTTGTTGGCGCCCTCTTAGGATGTTGGAGACCTTGGATGGGAGGATGGTGGCCGCTGGCGACGGCCCAAAGAGCCCCTTCTCCCTTTCCCATGACGGGTCATGCGAAACCCATTCTTGAAATAATTAAAAAGAATTTAACTAAAGCTACTCGTTCATCATTGAACTGATATATAGTAATGAAAAAAGAAAACTTCGGAACGAAAAATATGAGATTGAGAATTGTTCTCCCTTGCATCCTATCAACTTCAAGGAGAGCTAAACAAAGAGAAAAGAAAAATGCAAGCACATAATAAAAACAATGAAACTAATAATTTCATTCTTCACTACGACGGTGATCGATGTAAAAAGATTGGAGATAAAAAAAAGTAATAACCACATAAGCATATGAATAAAGAGGGATGGTTTTGGTATTTTGTACCTAAAGGGTTTAGGGTAAGAGCCCTTGCTTGCCGTGTAGGTGAAAATTGGAGGACGAGAACCCCAATTTATACCCACAGCTTGAAATGGATGAGCTTGAAAATTGACTGAGGTGTGTACCTACCACGATTCTCCATACCATTTATTCATTGTCATGATTTTTCTTTTTTGTTTTCATCTAAGATGATGTCAATTCCAAGCATTGCAGTCTTATGAGCAAAATAATATTAATTTTCTCGTGAAAATAGCTTATGCAGTATATTATACGCGAGCTATCATTGAAATATTTCATTCATAAAATAAAGCGAGTCGGTATTTGATCTTTTTGTTGAATTTAGACTCTACTTCCAAACACCAAATCGACACATTTTAAGCAGAAGACTAATGCGAAAAGTATATACTACAATAAATATGGCATGCATAACGGAAAAATCATTTGGCAGATATTCAATCTCATATGAGCAAAAATACACATGGAAAGGATTGAAGTTAAGTACAGAATGGCATTGTGCAGTACATGCATTGCAAATATTGGTTCTATTATTTATTATTTTTAATATTTTGTTAGCCCAATGTCTAATTCAGGGAAAAAAAATTGTATCCCATGTTTGAATTTCAAAATTTTTATTTTGTGTATATTTTTAATTTGGGATCTTACAATTTGTAAGATTTAAAGATACACAATGTAACGAGTATTATGGTGTGGAATTCAATAATCATTAAGTTATTTATGATTTGGTGTCGTTCAAATAGGTAACCAGTCCATAACAAGCATGTAAAGAAAATATAAATTTTAATGGTAAATAAGTTATATATAGTCAAATATGAAGGCGGCTGCATCTTTACATATGTGATAAGTAAGCCATTCCCTTACTAATTTCATATGATCATGATTGGGATTTACAATCCATCAGCAAAGGACGTCAAAGTGCCTTTTTACCTTTTTTTGGACTTTAATTTATGCTCTTCTTTTAGGTGATATACAATTTATGTTCTTTATTACTATTTCTATCTTTTGATTATAGTCCATATCTACCATATATACAGCGACCACTATGTATTAAGAAATAATTATGCTTTTTTATTTTTTTTTCTCTTATGAAGCTTGTAGATTTTTCTTATTAATAAATAATAAATACATTTTATGGGTGTTTCTCTTATGGAAAAATAATATTGTAAAACACGATTTTTTTTTTCACATTTCAACCCAAGTTGAAGTAACTTCACCATGCAATACGAAAAAAATTCACCCCATAATATTCCTTTTATTTTTTTCACCGGACAACACGATTTTTTAAATGGCCACCACTATTTTGGTGGTGTTTTACAGGAAGGAGAACTTGTGGGACTTAAAACAAATTGTATAAAATAAAAATAATATAAAATTAACAAAAATCTGAGCCTGGATTCAGGGAAGCATGGCCGCAACCTAGATTTTGGGGGGGGGGGGGGGGGGGGGGGGTTGGCGCTCCCACCCCCCTTCTCCGATCCCGCCGGTAATTTTCTTTTTTTCTTTTAATTTATACTATCTTTATTTTGGTTAATTTGTTTTTAAGTCCCTCAAACTACACTTCCTGCAGAACTGCCCCAAAAAAGTTGTTACGTTAACATTTCATCCCTTTTTTTACAGATTGTTGTTTGGCGTAAAGAGAGAAATTCGTGACAAATGGTAAAATTGTTTCAATTTGTGTTGCAACATCAAAAAGAGAAAAAAAAAACCATGTTGTATGATGTTATTTTCCCACTATTGAAGAAAATAAGACAATGCATAGTATTGTAGTCTCATTGGAAACCTTTTAAGCTATGGTCATTCTATGAGTAAACCTTTTTCAGATGAACTAATTAGAGTATGTATTGTTTTCTTGAACTTGGATATTTGTACTGGCAATAAGATTTGGTTAGATACAAGAATTAAATTTTGAATTATTATATTTTGCAAAGAAAGTTTATAAAGTCGACATTTATTGAATTCAGATTTACCATATTTGTTACAAACTGCTTCAGCATTCTACAAACACTTTTACAAGGTTCCTTGGTAGTTGACATGAGATGAACAAATCCATCCCCTCATAAAATTGAGGATACATATAGTAGTCAAGGTCAAGTCAGTACCTAACGGGATTTGTCTCGGGCTGAGAAACTCTCGTGGTCCACCAAAAATAAGATTGACAATACATAATAGACATGATATATCAAGGAATACATAACATATGCGCACGCGCGTACAATATAAGAACCCATATAAAATTAATATTGCATGAAACTACATATTTTAAATATTGAACAAATTAATTTGAATGAGTATCTTCTCTTAATCTTCAGCGGGTTCAAGCATAATTGCAGAACCCATAAGAGCAAACATTCCCCTTCCTGCAAGGATTGTTGCATTTGCCACAGTGTGCCTTGTCATTAGAAGGATTCACACATGTCCCTCCACAGCAAATCTCCGCGTACTTGCACTTCTTCCCACACTTCCCGCAGTTTTGCCTATCCGTCGAGACGTTCACACACTGCTTTCTGCAGCAGTCCGGGCCAGGGCTCTTGGCCAACCGACAGACCCTCGGATATTTATCACAAGTCATCCTGGCCGCCGAGATATTCTGGGCAAGGAGGCGGTCACGCCTCCCCAAAAATGAAACATGTTCATTAGGGTGGTTTGAAATACTGAGGACCAAAGAAGTGAGGGTTAGAAGCACAAGCACTGCGAATTGCAAAGTCCTAAGAAATGATATATTTGGGGACTTCATAGTCGTGGACGATCGAGGCTAGAGAGAATTAGTCGTATCTTCGAATAAAAACTTATAGATATTCGAGAAATTATACTGAAGTCTAAATTGGACCAAGGGGGGGTATTTATAAGAAAATTTATGTGGCCTAATTAGAGTTGTCTTTTTCAAATCGGGGGAATGCTAAATATATAGGTAAATGGAAGTTAATTTTCCAATTAAACAGAGAAATTGAAATGTGAGCTAAGAAATTGGAGAAGGGAGAAGAACCAATAAGATTCATTTTTGTATTTTGGTGGACTTGTCTTGCAAAATGTGGAATTTCTTATGAAATTTCTGGTTATAGAAGTCTATGATTGACCTTTGGATGGAGAATTAACTTTATTGCGAAAAGCCATTCATCCCTCTTGTCACAATTTCTGTAATTCTTATGAGAAACTGTATATTACAAGCATAGAAATAAAATCATCACTTTTTCATCACAATGGTATCACGTACGTATCTGAATCTTGTATTTTCCCCCCTTAATTTACATATACTAGACCTTCTTTCATGCACGAAACATAATCGAGATTTCGTCCAAATTATTGCGCAAATTTAATATTTATCTCATCTAAAATTTAGAAGTTAAATTTGACACTTAGAAAAATATGGTGTAATGTAGTAGCACGCATCCTTATCTGGTAGTGTACATGTTCCAAATTCAATTCTTGTAATGGAACTATCCATGTCGCTTATTAAGTTTTCAACTTCGTTAGACTAGGTTCACAAACCTTCATTGTAACAAAAGAAAAGTAAAAGGAAAAGAGGATATTTCAATTTTATTAAAAAAAATGGCCATGTTTTTTAGGGAGCAAATAGCTTATATTATTACAATAAATTTGACTCTAGGAAATTTATGTGATGGTTAAGATATAAGGAATTTCTTTATAATATAAAATATAAGATAAAAGTCAAAATGATAGGTCTCATTTCAAGTTACATGACAAACTCAACGCCCACAGGCCACAGCCCACTTTATTTTTATATTGGTAGAGTCCGAACCAAGAAATAGAAGAATTTAGTTTCTTCAAGTCACAGGCTGGAATTAGTTACAAAATCACTTATAAGAGAGAACAACCTTCCACTTAAAATAGATAGATAGAAGATATATAAGAACACCCCTTCTTCACGATTATTCCTCCATTCTTGACTCTTGAATTTAGTTTCGAAAACCATGGTCGTCAAAATTATCAAGTTGACATTATCTCTCCTTCATATTAAATAAACAACTAGTGAACGAGGCACTCGAGCTATGCGTAGACTGAAAAAAAAGAAGATAATGAGAAAAAAGTTCATATTTGGAAAGTAAAATTGGACTATACGAAATAATTTAAAGCAAATCACGACCTAATAAGTTATAAAAGAATGATTGAATTAGCATATGTATACTTCTCCACATATAAGTTGATATTTAGGCGTGTTTCTAATGGGCACAAATCACAATATAGGTCTAATTAATATTTCATAGAACGAAATTCTATTTTGCAAATTATTAGTTTTTTACGTTAACTATTTTTGTTTTCTATTTTGATATTTCTTTACTATTTTGTTTAATTTTAAAAAATTAGGAGGAAGTTATGGGAAGCTCAGGGGAGGATACTCCACTTGGGAAGGCCACGTGGCACATGTCCAAGGGCGCAACGACATAAACTGAAATTTTTTATACAATTGAAATATTGATCTGTGCTACGATAAAAAAGGGCATTCTAGTAAATTTCTAAGGGTACTCTTGTAAATCACGCGCCATCGCTGCCTTTTGCCTTATTATAATAATAGAAATAGATAATATTGAAAAGCATCCATTAGGAAAAATCCGATAATAATAATAATAACAAAAAGATCTTCCGAAACAATATAAAGCATCAAATTCAAGCAGAAGCAAGGCCAGTAGGCCCACTACCTTCTCTCTCCCTCTCCCACTCCCTCTTATTTAGAGAAGAAAAATCAGAGGACCAATATGAGCAAGGAGTTTTTCAGTTTTTTTTCTTTTACAGGGGAAGGGACAGCGGCTCGCTCCAAAAATTTTGACGCTTAAAGTATATATATATATATATATATATATATATATATATATAACCGTTCAATTTATTATGAAATTTCTTATATTTGCTTTCTTACCTCGAAAATACTGAAGAAATTTACCCATGTCGATTCAAATCATGAGTCCATCCCTAAATATGAGGTGGAAGGGGCTCCATGGAAGCAACTAGGGATGTGTGGGTCCGGGTGTCATGTTTTTTCACGATACTCGAATCCTACCATGTATGGGACAGGTTTCAAGATTTTGAAACTAGACCCTACTATGTTGAAACTTGGAACGAGAACCTATTTGAAACCTGAATTATACTACAAGTTCCGAGTACCTTGTTGAAACCTGTAATTTTTATTTTTATTTTTGTCTTCAAGCACAATAAAAGAAATAAATAACTAAAATCGAAAAGATCTCATTTACAATCACACAAAATAAATAAATGTCGACATAGATTAATCGGATCACATCCATCCAAAGAACTAAAGGATTATGTAGCTCTCCTTAAAATTATATAAGCGACTAAAAGATTACGTAGCTATTGAGAAAAAATGATGATATAATTCTTAGTAGATAAAGTAAATAAGCTCTCTTTAGGATTCTATAGCTATTACAATGCACATATAGAATTATGTAAATATAAAATAATTTTTTAGAAAAAAATATAGATATTGAGTATCGATTTAGTGGGTACCATGTATTTAAAACTGGAACAAGAATCGGAACCTAAAACAGGTGACGGCGAGCTCCACCACCCCCTCCCTCAGTCACTCTTGTTTCTAAAATTTTTAATTGAAAACTTTTAAAATGTCTGATGTTTAATTTTGTTTTGGAATTAAAGTATATACAGATTTGTTTGTTTTTCAAATTAAAATTTCACTCCATTCAATTATATTCTATTCTTCTCTTAATTCAAAAACACTATCATTACTTTTTTTCTTCAATTTAATAATAAATTCTAACATATTTCTCATAACCATTATTACAACTAATTTTTCAATACTAATTCTCTCAAATTATTCATGACATGTTTTTCTTTTTCTCCAATTTCATAATAAATTTCCTCATATTTTTTCATAATAATTATTACAATCAATTTTTTAATAAAAAATTATCCAACCGATTTGTCTTTATTTTCTCAAAATAGAATAGAATTAAGTAAAATAACTACTTTACTCCAAACCAACTTCATATCCCAAATTTTTGGCATACACCAAGAACTTGAACAGCATGTTTGTAAACCCTAGTATTTGATATGGCGTCCTATCCCCCACTTATACCCTGTTCATGACCTAACCACCAAACGTGGCCTTACTAGTTCTGTCGATAGTCCTAGAATTAATCACCCACATATGAAGGCTGGTCTGCCTATCTTTACGGGTGGGGGGTGCGGTTGGGTTTTGGGACCGAATATGAGAGAGAAATTTGACTGGGTGAAAATCACAAAGGAACATCGGCTTATTTGGACGTAGGGATTTGAACGGGGAGGATTTGTAGAGAGCGTTATTCCTCAAAGCTCTTCTGAAGCCGTCGAACGGCAGGCGACCTCAACAACTGTATATTTACCTCAACAACTTTGCATATTTTTCTCATATAGAATTTCATCGGACAAAATTTAATTGATTTACAGTGGAAGATAATCTTGCAAGGAGAGGCCCGGCTGCATTATCTTATAATCAATGGAATCTGGCACTTAATGTAGAAAACACCCACTTAGACATATCCATTCGGTCTCTGACTACTCTTAGCAGATCGCTTCTGCTGGTCAGCATCATAATGTTGAAAAGCCGAATCTAAAGCCTGCATCAAACACAAAAATGCATGTGAAGATATAAGCCTTTCTGCAAACAAAGATAGCTTGGCCCGTATTTTGCATGGTTCCCAAACAAACCTGTAGTAGTCCTCACATAACCTTAGGTCTCAGTTGGTTCTTGCTGAAAATTACCAGCTAGTTGCACAAGTTGCTAAGATATGGACAGCATCTAAGATTATAGTCTATAGCCCATCTATGCTAGGCCAGGTGATCACAACCATGTCAATTAATGTGGGATCCAAACAATCAATAACAGTGATTTACCCCCTCCTCAGGCCGGGGCTAGCTAAGAATTTCCGTGCTTCTACTGGAGGCATAAGAAATCCCTACCTGATGCATTTGACGAACAAGAACTGAAACTTGTTGCTTGTGGTTGGCTGGTACAGATTTCTTTATCTCCTGTCATCCCATCAAAATCATAGTTAATGATAGTTACAACATGGGAGGCTGTCTCCAAAGGCCTTCTCAGAAAGCCACATAAAGAGGGAACAAAGAGGAGCCGGAAAAGTACCTCTAGCTGTGTATAAATCTGTGACATGGCGTCCTTCAGTCTAGTTACCTGCAGGTCATTTGTTAAATGAGCAAATGAAATCGGTCATATTAAATACACACCTTGAGCATTCATTGCGTGGAGATGTAGGTTTACCTTTGCATAAAGGTAAGAAGTTGTAATTGGATACGATGACCAAAAATGTCTCAGTAATTCCTGTATGGAGGCCCAGTGCTGGAGAAGAGAGTTGATTGTTCAGTATTGGAACAGAAAATATATTTCTGGCAAACAAGCAAATTACAAATTTGTAGCACTAATGTTCTTTGATTCTGACTTACATGTAGAAGCTGCTCCTTCGCTATGTTTGGCAACATGTCCAGAGCGCTATCTTGAGAATTCCTTCCCACGTCATATTTAGTCCGTGATATATCACGCGTCAGCGCATTGAATACCTAAAAGGTCAATCACAACCTAAATCATCTTGCAGGAGGGACAACCTAAACAAGCTTGTATCCTGAAAGAATGCTATTACCTGAAAAGCATCTTTAGATGAAACTACAGGATCACGCAGACCCACAGATTTGACCTCGGATATGCATTTCCTGAGGGACCCAAATGCATCCCTCGGGTTTGCAGCACTCTTCCTTTTCGCTGTCCCCATTGCATCCTCCCCCAGAATTTTAACGGCATTGACTTGTTGAGAATCAAAGTAGTCTCGAGGGTCCTGGTTCCAAAGATACAATAGGAAGCAAACAAATTAAAAGAGAACTTGAAACATTACATTTTTACAAAAACAAGTCACTGCTAGAAGGTTCTTCTATGTTTACCTTGATACAAAGCAGAGCCAGTGGAGGATCACGGGGTGCTTGAAGATCTTCAATCTCTGTCATACGTGAAACTCTCTGTAACTGCTCCTGATCAGCATTTGCATCAGAATCCGCATTAGCCAACTCAGCTACACAAAGGAAAAAATGTTAGGACCTATTCTTATTCTTCAGGGGTATAACATCAATGATTAAAGAAGTAACCTAACCTTGTTTTGACCGGGCAAGTGCCTCCGCAACAGTCTTAGTGTCTTCCAGTTCCACTTCTATACTCATATTACAAAAAGGACAGATCCAGTCTCACATACAGATGTCTAATGAAACATGCAATTAGAATGAAATAAAGTGTAGCAGCGAAAAACGCACCAACAGATTTCCCTTCAAGTACGACTGCCGCATGCCGATTAAGGTCATGAGCTAAAGTCCTTCTATATAGCTCATATTGTGGTTCACTTACTTCCTTGCCGTCATCACGAAATATCCCATGATCCTACATGGAAGATATGGATGAAGAGAATAAGAGAAAATTCACATTATTACTACATAGTCAAGGAATTCTATCACTGGTCAAGGTGGTCTAATCATTGCTGATCAACCAAAGTAAAAATTATTTGTCCCCAGAATTTAGTGAAACAAAACACGAGATTATCAAAGTGAACTTTCTTGTCTACATGTCTGCAACATCAACTTACGAAGTTTTAAGTGTATAGCTAGTATTATCAAGTATACAAATCCCTAGGTTGATCAAGAATGCAAGAATGCACCAAATTCGAAGAAATAGACTTTTCCAATGAATTATTTTCTCCTGACAAATCAAGAACTAGATTTACGAATGAAGGCAACATAACTAGTGAAGCCATCATACCGGTAGATGTAGGTAATCATCCCCTTGGTCAGCTTCCATGTTTACCGTGGGATCCACCCGTCTAATCTACAGGAAAAAAAAATGGACTAGTAAAAAAACAGCAACAACATGAGGCAGAAAAACATAAAGAGAAAGGGGAAAATTCCAGATGTTCTTAAACTGACAGTACCCAAGTTTGTAAAAAGAAAAAAGTACCTTTTGCCGAGCTTCCTTAGCCAATATATCATCATGCTTCAGGAAAATGGCAAGTTCTTCATCTTCAGCCGCCTCGGCAGCAGCAGCAATGGCATTTTTTGTGCTGTGAAGGTATTCTGCTTTAAAATATTTGGTCCAGAAGTCCTTTTCTGTCATCTGAGTATAACAAGTAATGTTTACAATGAAAATTAAGTATTTGGATGAATGTTATGTCATACTGCTACAGGACAGTGCAAACAGTATAAAAAGTGGTTGAAAACCTAGTAGCAACATCCCATTACCTTACTGGGAACAAAACTCAAGAATGCTTGGTGAACTGCAGGTTTCTCGGCAAAAATCTGAAGGAACAAAAGTAAAAATGTATTAAAGGGATCATATCATCTTTTATATAAGCTAAAGGAGAGTTCTAAAAACTTTGCTTAGCTCGCCATGTGTCATGCTCAAATAAGTTTATAGATTATATGCATATAAAAATAATATGATTCTTTTTCCTCCTCTTTCAACTACTACATTGATATAATGTTTTAGTTTTTTTACCTTTCTCTTGCAACTATTTTTCTCTTTTCTTTGTCTTTTTATCACTTCACATATTATAAAGCCTAAATTTGAGAAAATATACTCTCTCTAATTCTTAAATAAAGTTTTCCTTACTTGGTTAGTTCTTAGACCCTTAGCTATTCAAATTTTATCCATAACTCCTACACTTTTCACTCAGTATCTTATTTGAGAAACTACATCATTATATTGTTTGTTGGTGAACTTTTAAACTTGTAGGAGACATTACTCTCGCAATTCCGAAAGATCAAACACTAAAGGTTAATTCCGCTCCCAACAAGTGTGCTTTTCGGGACTTGAACTCCCGAAATATTATGCATTATATTTTTAACATCATACTTATGGAAGCATTTTATAAGACAGTATAAAAATAATTGCCCAAATCCGAGATAACACATTTATAATTCTTTTATATTTTTCTATATAAATTTGGCTCTCTCATTTTTAGTTCTATCAATTTAATCTATTGTATTCTAAGAATATATTGAGAACTATCTCAACTCCTACCATATCAAATGTCTTCAATTAGTGTTCACTGTAAAGTCTATTTTATATGTAAGTTTAAATTATCTCAAAAGTGCCATAATATTTGTATAAGGGACCAAATTTATTCAGTTACTTGACATATCAAGTTAACAAATTATGCTGCCGCGAAGCGCAGAGTCCAATACTAGTATATATTATTAAAGACCATCCCACAAGACTAGGTATAAATCCCTATTCATAAGCATGAGCAAAACCTAACTGATGAAATGAGCAGATATATTTTTCTCATACATTCGCATGCACAACAGATATATAATGCCTTGGCAGTTTTCATCAATTAAAATCTATAACACAAAGTATGTGTAGCCTTTTATAATTCTTCGTTTCCTCTAAACATGCAACATTCAAGCTCCAAGATAACTAATGACTGGACGACATCAAAAAGGTTAGTTTCAGCCTAACTATTGAACTCCCTTACTGATGATATATTTATTATCCCATCCATCCTATCATGCAATAAACCGAAGCAGTAGTGACAAAATTGGAGAAAATTAGATTCTTTAGAATTATATTGTTTAGCAGCTGAGTACCTGAAGAATGATTTCCGGTGTCAAACTGAAAGTAACTTTGTTTGTCTGCAGAAATTTAACAGCTCTTTGGTATCAGTATGATTCATAAACCAAAAGTAAAATTTAAAGTAAAAAAGAAAAAAATCCAACTGCTTGTCCAATCAGATGAGTTGGTGCACATCAATATGGGCAAACAGAGAGAGGTGAGCAGACAATGTACCCGACCGTCAGTTGCTGGCTTAATGTCTGAAATCATGGCACTTTTGAAGCCCATGCGCTGTTTTTGCTTTTTGCTAGATTCTCTCTCAAGTAATTTCTGCAAGCAGGATACACGAAAAATCAGATATTATATAATGCTTCAATAAGTTTCTTTCTGCCAAGGACCTTACTCTTAAGCGACAAAAGATATCAGTCAGAAGACAAGACCACCAATGAACAAACTAGGTGACATTTTGCATAAACATCAAACTAACCTTCCTTGTTGCCCAAAATTCAGCCTCCGTCAAAACACCACCAATCACAAGTTGCTTATGAAGTTTCTGCAACTCGCTGTGATGGGCAAACTTTTGCGAAATCAGGTGATTCTAAGAGAGAATTGTTATGTAGTATGAGAATATAAATATCCCAAATCAGCAAAATTGAGGTTGAATAATTATCTTAAAGAAATTCTTCACATGAGAAAAAAAGCGAAGAAAATTAACCAACACAATACAGGAAAGATAAAAGATGTAAGCAAAAAGTTCGTACACTTGAAATGACAGGCCAGAATAAGGTCTAGTAAAAGTCGGACAGTATGGATTCGAATTGGATAACTGCTGGCGCCAGAGATAGGAAGCTGAGGACGTGGTTTGGGTTTATGTAGCAAAAGAGAAACAGAGGTTGAGGATGATATCTATCTCCGCATTTTGGACAATGCTGAATAGGCAGGGATTTGATGGTGTAGAGTCTCCAAATATCAGTTTCATTAAGAGATGAATTACAGATGTGCCTTTTATTTATTATATTCAGAAATTTGCTTGGGGTTTACAAACATTTCTGGACATGATCGATCCATGTTATGTTCATCAACTCTCTGCGACACTGTGGCTCTTGTTTTGTGTATGCTCTATATATGCACCTCTTTCATGCCAATTAATAATTTTCCTTCTATTATTATCATTATTAGCATAATAATAAAAGCATACATGCCATTTCGGCAATACCAAAAGGTTTAAGCACCCTCTTAATAGAAATCAAAGCCACTACAGGTCCATTATTGTCTCATTTGTGAAAAAGAAGCTCATTAGAGTAGCATCATACTAGAGCATCTACTAAAAAGCCAAACATTGGTACTGCTGTCTGATAACCCAGACTACCATGCATCTTTCCAGGGTTTCTATGGGGGTAGGGCTAGCTATCTTTAAGGCTTAATCCAAATGAGTAAATTGCAGGTAGCATCTTATGCCATGGCATCTTTTTCTGCCAGACTAAATTGTAATTACAATGATTCTCACAAATCAAGCACGATAAACTTGAATCATAATATGCTACAAGCAATGATCAAAGCCTAATATAGCTATTCATTTCAGGACTGACTATAAAATGTTTACCTATCCTCTCGCAATAGTTTTATCCGGAGCTCCAGCTCTTCTCTGTTGATTTGCTCATCAGGAGTTATGATGACATCAGGTTTTGCAGGAGCAGCTTTTGTAGTCTCCCCAGATTTTGCAATAGCTTTTCCTGTTCAAGAAGTGCCGACTGAGCTTCAGAATAGATAATCATTGACCTTGACAGCAACAAAAGGTACTATAATTGAGCATTTGACAATATAATTTTGACCATGCATCTGAAGCTCATTTTCATCACAAGATACAGATACTATGATAAAGTAGTAGATTCAGGGCACATGGGTCATATAGAAGATATGCTTCCCATAGAATACAATGAGGTAGAAGGATAAAAGTAACAGACTTCCATTTATTCCGTTGTCACTGAAGCACAATAGCAAAAAGTCTAGTGAAGTGGCTAGAGGCCATAATATCTACTTAATTTAGCTTTCAAAGAAAGCGACTCTAAGCACTATATATGTCTAGAGTAGCATCCCATCATCTGAATGAAATTTCAGTAAGAGAATGATTACAGGCATATACTTCTTTGACTGGACCCAGAATGATCCGGACATATACTTCTTCGTTTAGTCCCAAGCAACAAAACTAATAGCAGAAAACCCCTGTCACATCTAAGTAGCCCTTTCTTACCAAATAAATTAACTTGAAGGATGAATTTAATTATATTGGACTTATTCTTACCAACAAAATCTCTGCAAATATGCATATCGGCGTAGCCACCATCAAATTGAAAAATGTAACTTCTACCCTGCAGAAAGGAAAACCAATTGTATATCTCATATTTGTATTCAATCAATTGTTTATCAAGTATAATAACAGTAACGAATCACAGCATATTATTCATGTTTTGAAGAAACTATCAAAATCCAAGTGCTAGACTAACTGAAATTCTAACCTGGTCATTGGTCAGATTAAGCCATGCCGGTTTACCAGATCCCTCCTTGGTATTTTTGTAACCTGCCAACCAAATTCATTCAGTAATAAAACCATCAAGCACATCACGATCCTCTGTGAATGGAAAATGTGCTCCATCGCCGACCATATTACATTCTAGGAGAAAAGAAAAAAATTGTTTCCTATGTTCCTCTCCGTCTCAAAGATTGCTCACACAAAACAAACTCAGAAGACCCAAGAACACTGTCGGATATAGCCGCACAGTGTCTGAGATGGCACTTAGCTGTTCAATCCATTCAAACGGTAAAGGTACCTTTAATAGTTTCAAAATTCACATCAAGCTCCGCAGCCGGATTAGGATCCTTGGGCCTAAATGTAAGTCTATCACCACTCTGCAAGAAAGAAACGGATAAGCAGCAGTGATGCCGTCGCCTCATTCAGCAGCAGAATTCCAGATACACGAATGATCGGAAAAACATCATCGTTCATGAACTGCTTGCGCCTCGGTAAACAATAGTCCGTTTGGGCAAAAAATTTTGTAGAAAAGATCCCATTCTTCTTTTCGAAATAGCTAGTGGTTCCACTAGGGACAGAAACTGACACTTCGGCGATTAACCGGACAGTCGCAAAACAGCTGAGTAGGATATATCCTTAGCAACATTCGTCCGTCCAACATTGTAAGCCGGTGATTTAGGGACGGCGAAGCGAAAAACAACAAAAAAAAAACCCGACAGAATCGATTAATCAAGAAAGTGGCGCTGGCCCCTACCATTTTGAGGATTCCAGGGGATCCCGGGTCCTTGATCGAGGTCTTGTAAATGGCTTTCTTCACTACTTGCCCGCTCGCCATTCTCACCGGATAAAAGTTTATTGCTCGGAAATCAGCGGGGCCCTGAGTCGATCTCGATCGGCAGTGCCAAATTGAAGCGGGAACAGCAGGGACTGCGAGAACCTAGGGTTTCTGAGAAGGCACTTGAACAGATTGGGAAGGGATGTAGGATCCAGGGGAGGACGAGAGGAGAAGAGAGGCAGGTGCAGTCGCTCTGCTCAGCTCAGCTCAGCTCTCTTCCTCACAGTCTTCTCCTTCCTCTCTGTCAGCTGAAGTAAAGCGCCAACAAGAACACAAAGACTATGAGATGCCTGCAACCGATCGATGCTCTCTTATATATATAAGATGTCCTTTACCCAGATAATATTCTCTGCTTGAATTGGTCTCTAGGGATGCCAACAGTCCGGCATATACCGTAATGGGCTAGGCCAGGGCGGGTATTTGAATGCTCGGAGGTCCGTGCTTGTGGGCTGTCGGGCCGACCTCTGTCTTATTCAGAGCGGGTCAGACCCAACCCGTCGCTCCCCTTTTGATTGCTCCAAGTGACGATTTTCGCCACATTTTTCAGTTTGAATCAAGTTTAAAGAATAACTTCTTTATTCGGTGTGCATACTAGTATTCAGAAGTCCAACGGGCTCCGACTGATGTAGTTCGAGCCCGACCGGCCCACTAGAAGATGAAGTTCTCAACGTGAATTTTCTCCATTGATATGGATATTCTCGATATTAGCAAGTATACAAATCGTATTAAGTAATATAGATATGCGTAGAGTATCGTTCCCACGGAAAATTGATTCAAAAGTATCGCTAAGCACTAAAATTAACACACTCAATAGAAGTCAAGCAAATCGGTAATATTGAGAGGTGTAACTAAAGAAAGTAATACTAACTAGCAAGATTACTAAAGAGTAATGTGAAAAATCTATGTTTAAAAGACCTAGGTCTCAATTCCCTTGATGTTCCTTAAATCCTTTTTTATACTCTCACTTTCTTTTCTTTAAACGAACCAAGTATATTACCCCGAGATTCGATACTCTTCCCTAAGTATCTCTCGATTTGCCTAGGCAAGATATCTCCTTAAACCAACTTCATATATCTCTATGGATATTGCCATTTTATGGACACTTATTAAGCAAAAGTCTCGATTTAGGGTGCCTAAGGCGAGCTAGTATATCTCTATCCAACACGCGAAACAACCTGACTTTCCCAAGTAGTCAAAGTAGAACATAGGCTATTTCGATCCCTTCTAAATCCGACTTACTCCATAGAGTTCGTATAGATTATTACCACATCAAATAGTTGGTGAACAAATGACCATACGCACGGATACGAAATAAATACCTCAATTCATTCACCAAAAGATCAAGAGAGTATCTAGGTTTAATTACACGTCAAGTTCCTCGAAACCCCATAACAATCTTAGTTCATGGCCAAAATATATATCATCTCATAAACATTCATCATAATAAAAAAAAAAGAGGAACATGAGGAAAATAAAGAGAAAAGTTCGAGTGTTATCGGTTTCTCAACTCCTTGCTCGACTCTTCTCCTTGCCCCCCGCCGCGCCCCCCCCCCCTGTGCACGGGTACCGGGTATACCCGGAACCGGTTGGAACCTACCTTAATGGGTAGGGTTCGGGTAGCTCGTATTGAAAATAGGGTAGGTTCCGGATATTAAAATTAGGAACCTGTGAAAATCGGTTCCGGTTCCGGTTCCTGCCTACAGGGTATCCGAAATCGGTTATTTATTAAAAAAAAAAGAGGAAAGAGTAAAGTTATTATCTTCTCTAATGAATCAGAACATATGCACTTTGTTGTGTGAGATCGTATTATGGATGTTCAATTTTGTCGATGAATTGATGATACATATTATTATTTCATTGTTGTGGATTAATCTAAATTTTATTGATATTCTATTTTGCGTAATTACTGATTATGTATGTGATATTTTCGATTTTATTTAGCGAAAAGAAAAAATTTACAAGTTCCAACAAGGTACCTGGAACTTGTGGTATAATACAGGTTCCGGGTAGGTTTCGGTTCCAAAATCTTGGAACCTGTCCCTTATAGGGTAAGGTCCGGGTATTATGAAAAATACAAGGTATCCGGAACCGATCACCCCTATATAGAACACACACACTTAATCTTCTTGTCTTCACCCTCATTAATAAGGGCTTATCAAGTGTGCAAGTTGTCCAATTGATCTCGAAAAGGGCTTACAGTTGTTGACTTCCCAAAAAGTAAATCAGTTCTTAAGGGCAAAAAGGGCGGACATCAAGTGTTGCAATTTCGGAAGTGAGTATTGTAACATTTAGCCTACTGACTTATGCTTCATATCCAGAGTTGCAACCTTTGAAAATGGGTGTTGGAACATTGAGCAATCTATCCATTTCTCCTCTCTGCACCTACTACTACCAAAATGAGACGAAATGAGAGCGAAAATTACTAAAAACACTAACAAAAAACTTAGACACCATACTAAATCATTCACGGCATAAAAACTATTCAAAACACAAAATTCTTCAAAAAAACTATCCAAAACACGAAATTCTTCCAAAAACTAGCCACAATTCAAGCACAATGAGGAATAACAAACTTATACTTATCAAGACTCATCACACCCCCAACTTAATGTTTTACTAGTCCCTGCGCAAAAGTTGGATACACTATTCTCTTCCTGAACATCAATAAACATGCATGACAAGAATACAAGTTAGAATCAAATCATCCGGGAATATAAAGCCTCATAAACCACTTCCCCGCCAACTTAAGTATCGAGACACATTATTCTTATTAAGAAACTTAGCATGCAATGGGGTAAATCCTCAACAGGTCATGTGTTTTGCACTCACTCTCAAGTGTTTAGGTTTAGTGTTTACACTCAAAATACATTCCATATATATGCATCGCCATAAACTTGCTTGTCCATCTCACCTCCACTATTTAAGTGAAAAATAAAATAAATCAAAAAGTAATGGCCAAGGTCGAGAGTAGGAAAATTCTAAACTAGAGACTCCTAAGAAGACTCAGTACTAAGAACTGGAAGAAGTAATGGGCAAATGGACTTGTGACTCTAAAAGGAAAAAGAACCTAATATAATATGAATGTTAAGTTCTCCCGCCCTTTCTCCCTTGGAAACACTATGAGTATGAATATACCTCCTCAATTTTAAGTACATTGGAATTCTTTTCTTTTTTTTTTTTATCCTTTTCATTCTTTTTCTTTTTGAATTCTTGTTTTTCTTTTTTTTGAAAGGGATGAATAAATACATAAGAAGAGAGTAATATACAATAAGGAAGAATCCAAATGCTAAACTTGATCCCAATGCCCTTTTTTTTAAGGTATGAATAAATACATAAGAAGAAAGTAATACACAATAAGGAATAATCCCAATCAGTGTTATCACAATCGAACCGGATATCGAACCAGTCGAGGTATGGGTTCATGAGTTTATGGGTTTGACCGGGGATTCGATGGGTCGGACCGCGTGTTTAATTATAAAATAAACAAATATTTATTATCTTAATAAATATAACATCTACTAATAAATAGCAGATTGACAAAAGTCAAAACCCTTCTTCCTGCCTTGGCTTCTTCTTCTTTAGGTGTCCAGTGACTTCTTGGAGAAGCCAGTTCCCTACGTCTCCAACTCCAAGTCCAAGGTCTCTCTCTCCCCGTCACATTCCCAAGTATTTTCCCTTGACAAGGCCAAACGCGACCAATTTCCATCTCCGCTGGAAGATCTAAAGTTCTTGCCCGATGCCGAGAAGCTTACACCAGCAGCTCTTACCCTCTTGCTCTGATTTTTCTTCCTCCTCCTCCTTCTCCTCCTCGTCCTCGTTGACCGCCTTGAAGCTCCTCTTCTAATCTTTGAGGTTTCTTCTTGATCCCATTGTCTTTTTTCCGATTGATGGCGAGAACTGACCGGAGTTAAATCGATGGGGGGATCGGAAAGCCGAACAAAACTTGGAGATGTTTGGGATTATATGGCATATACAAGAAAAATTTCTCTACCCCGTCGCTATCTCCGTCGGCTTCATTCGACATCTCAATTGGACAACTTTCCTTCTGTGATTGCAGGAGGTGCCCAAAACTCTGCTTCCCGTGGCTGAGGTGAGAAGAGCCGAAGATGAAGAACAGCAGGAAGAAAACTAGGGTTTTCGATTCAATTCTGCAATTTCTGCCCATTTTCGATTTCAGGTCAGAATTCGGTTCGGATTTCCCTTAAAATTTCTGAACCCTTGCAATCGCCCAGTTCGAATGGGTTCGATGGGTTTATCTAAAAACCGATCGGTTTTTTGGGTTCACCAATTTTTTTGTGCATTTTCGATTTTTAAGCAAATCGGACCGGACATAGGTCCGGTTCTGATAACACTGATCCCAATGCTAAACTTGATCCCAATTACATATCATCTCCTTTCACATATTAGAAATCACTACTTTTTTTCTCAAGAAGTGCGACGATTGATGCCAAGTACCCCCACCCACACTCTAAAGAATGAATATCGAACTTAAGGCTTGATTACGCAGGTTTTAACTAAAGATGAGGCATAGACCCTTAAATTTTACTTAGCTCACTAATGGATAACAATGATTCGGTTTATTTCCTTTTTTTCGAAATAAGTACAAGAAAAGGAATTTACAAAGGAGAATAGCAAGACTAAAACCATACCCTCAAAAACCAGTGCAATGCTCTAATCACCTTCATCGTCTTTATGTTTATTTTTTTGTGTAATCTCGATGAGTTTATAGAGCAAGTTATAGGGTAACACATGGAATGATGACCCTCAAGAAGAAAATGAGATTTATACAAGGAATATCAATCATAGCAATTAAGGCCCAATATCTCGCAAGGGAAATTGATTTGCCTTCTTAGCATGTTCTACTTCTTAAATCAAATATCTACGACACGATGGCATAAGCAGTGGTTTCATGTATTTAATCAACTTATATAAACTTCCAATTTGATCAATTTTTATCCTAAGCAAGCATAGTTATATTAGCTCAAAGAGATCCTAAATCTTACACAACAAAAGACAACCAAATAAAATATGGCCACAACACCTCCAGCAAAATCAACTAGCAACTCAAAAAGTATCAAGGACCTACCAACAAGCCAAACCAAACACTTGACTCATAAACTCACATGCCCCAAACTTAGGACGAAGCATTTTTCCTAATACAAGAACAACATAAATTGAAGACAATGAAAGTAAAGAAAAGAGAAAGTGAAACTCCCTTAGTAATAGTTGTAGCTTAATGGAGCTCAATCTTCCTAGGGTAATTCTTCCTTTTTCATGCTCGTCAGTTTCTTTCTTGTCCTGTGTGAATGGGAGTGAGAACAAAAGAGTGAGATGGAGAAAGGGCTCTTCTTTCATGTCCTAAATTAGAACTTTGATTTTTTTTTCTTTTTCTTTTTTTGGAAATGTAAATGCTCAAGAGGACATCTATCACAGTAGGTTTAAGGCTACGACTTTGAATTCTAGAAGTGGTATTGACTAAAGGAGCCTCAAGGTCAGTAGCTTCAACGTCACAACTCCAAATTTGAGATGTTACAAATTCGGAGCTCGAAGTTAGTAGCTTTAAGGTTGCAACATGCACTTTCGGAAGTTACAACTTCTCTTGTTTTGATCTCCTTAATGCTCTTACATGAAAACCCAACAAAACCCAATAATTTAAAAGTATGAAATTCTAAATAAATAAAAACAACATGAACACCTATTGAATAAATAAGAAACAAAAAACAAGGCATTTAAAATCAAGCACTATTCTAAATATCACAATAAGGTGAATAAAATAAGAAAAAGTAAAGAAAACTCCCCCGAATAGAAGAAAGTGTCTTGCTTTGCATGAAACCACCATTGCTTCAATTGCCATTTCAACTCATTTCTTGGTCTTCGAACCCTTTCTTATAGCTCTTGAGAAAGAGATTTTAACAATTTTCTATGCCAATGAAGCCAATATTGGAATTGTCACTTCCCTTGAGAATGTATGAAATTTCTAATCAATTTGGGTAGTTTGAAGACCACTAAAATCCCCTCTTGAATTGTTGCTCCTGGCAAAGACGGTGGCTCTAGCCACCTCAAGACTCCAAGAAAATCTACTTCTTCTAATTCTACTTCAGGAACTAATAACTCCTCAGGGGGATCTTCCAGTTTGCTTGCATCCTCAGGTCCGAGTAGAGGCATCGAGTACTTATCGATTTTCCTCTTCTGTCGATGTGGCATTGTCCTTGGGCTCCGCAACGTTGATACTCATGATGACGTGTTCCTCCACTTTTTGCTCACCACACGACATGATTATCGTGAATGATCTCTTCCTTTAGGTTAAATTCATCGTCGCTCGGCAACACCTGAAGAGATTGGTTGTGAAATATGGAGGAAATTAACTCCCCTTGACTCTCGATCCTCCGACGTATAGCTTTAGATTCTTCTAAATAAGCCTTCCCATATTCTAGGTGAGACGATTGCAACTGCAGGTAATTCATGAGAAGCTCCTCAATACTTGGCTCATCTTCTTGCATTGGGGGCCATTGTTACGATTCAAATCTGAGCGAATTCGACCATGCTGCTTGTTGATCTTGCCACGAGAAGCTCAATGCATTCCACCAATCCGCATAACTCTTTGTTGTATGCCTTGCCATCAAGCTCTCCATTGATAGTTCATAATTATCGGACCACATCTTATTAATACACCTATAATAATCAAGAGAGAAAACTAAATTTTGTCAATAGAAGAAAATAAAAAGAAGAGCTTGATCTACCACTAAAGTGCTTGGTTTCAATGTTAGCAATAATATTAGAAACAATCCCTGGCAACGTGCTAAAAAATTGATGCGGATATTCTCGATATGACAAACCCGTAAGTATACGAATCATATCAAGTAATATAGATGTGAGTAAAGTGTCGTTCCCACGGAGAATTGATCCAAAAAAATCGCTAAGCACTAAAATTAACACATTTAATAGAAGTCAAGCAAATTAGTAATAATGAGAGATGTAACTTAAGAAAGTAATACTAACTAGCAAGATTACTAAAGAGTTATGTGAAAAATCTATGTTTAGAAGACCTAGGGTCTCGATTCCCTTGTTGTTTGCTAAATTTCTTTTTATACTCTCCTTCTCTTTTTCTTTAAATGAACCGAGTATATTACTCTGAGATCCAATGTTCTTCCCTAAGTATCTTTAAATTTGCCTGAGCAAGATTTCTCCTTAAACTTCATATATCTCTATGGATATTACCATTTGTGGAAATTCATTAAGCAACAACCTCAATTTAGGGTGCCTAAAACGTGCTAGTATATTTCTATCCAACACGCGAAACAACCCAACTTTCCCAAGTAGTCGCAGTCGATCATGGCTATTTCGATCCCTTCTCTACTTACTCCATCGAGTTCATATAGATTATTACCACATCAATGTAGTTGGTGATCAAGCAACCATACACATTAAGCACAGATATAAAATATCTACCTTGATTCATTCACCAAAAAGATCAAGAGAGTATCAAAGTTTAACTACACATCAAGTTCCTTGAAACTCTACAACAAGATTAGTTCATAGCCAAAATATATATCATCTCATAAAATTTATCATGATAAACAAGAGGAAGAACATGAGAAAAATAAAGAAAAAAAAGTTCGAGTGTTATCGATTTCTCCACTCCCAGCTCGACTTTTCTCCTTTGTTGAAGTGAAAATGGCATTGCTCCTCTTTTTATTTTCCTTTATTGTTGTAGCCCTCTTCTTATTCTTTCCTTCTCAATAACAAGAATGGACAATAAGAAAGAAGAGAAAGTTGATGATATATGTGATGCGTATCTCCGCCTTGATATCCTCCTTAAGCCTTGTTTATATAGACCACGCGTACTTAATATCCTTGTCTTCACCATCATTAATAAGAGCTTATCAAGTGTGCAAGTTGTCCAATTGATCTCCAAAAGGACTTGTAATTGTTGACTTCCCAAAAAGTAAGTTGGTTCTTGATGGCAAAAAGGGCGAACATCCAGTGTTGCAACTCTGGAAGTGAGTGTTGCAACATTGAACTTGTTGACTCCTGCCTCATCTCCAACGTTGCAACCTCCGAAAATGGGTGTTGCAACATTGAGCAATCTGTCCATTTTTCCTCTCCGCACCTACCACTACCAAAATGAGATGAAATGAGAGCTAAAATTATCAAAAATACTAACAAAAGACTTAGACACCATACTACATCATTCACGGTATAGAAACTATCCAAAACATGAAATTCTTCGAAGAACTAGCCACAATTCATGCACAATGAGGAATAACCAACTTATACTTATCAAGACTCATCATCCATTGACAATACTCAGATTTGAGATTTTGTTTAAAAGGAATAAGTGTCGAACAGCTTGAATCAACTAATGTTGACATAATAGCTTTTTAGTTAGTCCAAAATATTAGTATATATTAATTACTTTATTAAGATTCCTTTTCAAAATATGAGAATTTTACTTGATAATTGTAAGTGGTGCCCCAAGATATGATTTTTTTCTTTAATAATTAAATTGTCTATGTACTAAATACCTTATAGATATTGTTAGAATTTACAAGTGCTATATAATTAAGTCTGTCGACAACCAATTTTCCCCTAAAAATTTCACTATTTTCCTTTTATTATTTTAATTTTAATTTTAATTTTGTTTTTTTCTTTAGATATAAAAAATTAATTCAATAATGAGGCGAGGCATTTTTATGGAAAATTTTACCGGTAAAATTATAAGAAATAAAACATTTAATATTAAGGAAAGTCTAAAAAGAAAAGGACGATAGAAATAGCTACAAAAGGTTGAAAACCAAAATTAAAAATTTTTCTCATAAAAATTTTGATAAAAGGATAAGAACGGAAAAGTAGTCAAAGCTATTGGATGGACTAAAATCGCAAAGTATTCAAAACTATAGGATGTAAATGATAAAAAATTAGAAGAAGAATTAAAGTAGAAAATTAACCAAATCTATAAGAATAGATATAGATTTTCCTATTCTAGTTGTGCTTTTCAAAGAATCATTATGTTCCAAGTTATCTTCCAGGCTCCATTTAATAGTGGAGAATTTTCCACTCAACTCATCTCAACTCCTTTTATTATAGTTTTGAAATATAAGTAAAATTGACCAACTTATTTTTTTTCATTTTGAGAAACATGCCTAACCCTTTTCTCTCGTCTCTCATTTCCCCATCTTCTTATGATTTTCCATGGTAAAAGAGCGCTGACCAATTAGAAACAAAATGGCAAGTCTTTGTGAAATAACTTCGATGGGAAGAAAAAGCTACTACTCCTGCACTATACAAACTCCAACTCCAGGCACCTCGCTTTCTTCATCTCCAGCTTTCTCCATCTACAGCCACTACCAACTCATCCCTTCTTTTTTTCTTTTTTTTTTAACCAGAGGTAGGGAACATGGGCTTTGATCAAAGTCTGTTGTGCCTCGAATTGAAGCAACAAGGCTTCGATCGAGCCCTTGCTACTGTGATTCGAGGCATAGAGGGCGTCGATCGAAGCCCCTATGCTTCCAATCAAAGCAGAAAGGTTGTGATCGAAGCCTTGTTGCTGTTATTCGAGGCATAGGGGCTCCGATCGCAGCCCTTTGTGCCTTGAATTATAGCAGCAAAGGTTTGATCAAAATCTTGCTGCATCATTTCGAGGCACAGTGAGTTTCGATCAAAACCCCTATGCTTCGAATCCTGCACTATTTGCTCCAAAAAAAACTTGTTAGAGGTAATGATCGTTGTGAGATCTTGATGAGCTAGAGAGAGGATTTGCAAGGGACTGGAAGCTAGGAGATGAGAGAGAGGAAGTGTGGGTAATTTTGAAAAATAAAAAATATTTGCATCAATTTTAAAATTTTCAAACGTTAAGAAATGAGAAGAGTGAAGATAGATGGAGAAGAGTAGAGTTTTTTTTTTTTTGTTATCAAATGTAAGCTCATGGAGATCTCACGAAGGCCATTACCTCTAATAGAGGAAATAGTGATTTGAAATCACTATTTCCTCTATTAACCTCTAAAATTTTTTTCCAAGCAAATAAGGTGCTCTATCGGGGGCTCTGATCAAAGCCCTCTATGCCTTGAATTGCAGCAGAAAGGGCTCGATCAAAGCCTTCCTGCTTCATTTCGAGGCACAACGGGCTTCGATCAAAGCCCCTATTATCCATCTTTGGAACAAAAAAAAAGGCAATGGGTCGATAGTGGAGACAATCAAGCTTTGCCATGGCTGTGGAATGGCTGGAGATGGAGAAAGTGGGGCAGCTGGAGATCGATGCACAAGGAGTAGAAGGAAGACAAGGGAATAAGAGAGGAATGAGAGGGGGAAAGAGAAGGGCTAGGGCATATTTCTGAAAATGAAAAAAAAATTAAGGGCTTATTCTTATAAAATATTTCAAAATCTATATGAAATACTAAAAGCTGGGTCAAAGTATCAGGAAGCACCACATAAGATGAAAGAAACTTCTCCTTGCATAACTATTTGTCTAACCGCCAATAGCCATGTCACAAGTGGCTATGTTAGCATATCGCTCACAAAATGAAAATTATTCGCAATCATAGAAGATGAAAAGATTAATATAATAAATCTATTAAACTATTCATATTTTGCTAAGTGATTTACATTTTCATTGGGGCACTTGTACGAAAATATTAAATTTTCAGAAAACTCTATAATATTTATAGAGTTATAATAAAATATTAGTCAACTCGAATGTTTAATATAGATAGTCATGAAAATAAAAATTATTTTTATAGAGTTATAACTGTAATTTTATCGATTATCGTATTTTTTCAGCCAAGCTCATTCGTCTAGTTGTAATAATTAAAGGAGTTGAGACGAGTGAAATGGAGTGAGAGGAAAATTCTCCACTGTCAAATGGAGCCTAACTAATCTTCTTTCAAGTTTAATAAAGTTCGTGGAACCTCAAGCCAAGGCTCAACAAGCTAGGAATCATGCTCGCAACACATCACGATCACTTTGCCTGGCCACCTATATATAACCAGGGAGGCTAGCAAGATTATATATATGTAACTTTGATACGATCGTCACCTCGAGTTTCCAGCCTTTGCTTAAGGTTATTGGCCAGTTGGATCGACCTACTAGTCATTATGGCTAGGGTTTGCCACTCATTTGGCCATACCGTGCACGAGGTTGGATGAGCCAACTGGGATGTTGGCTTCAATCTAGTCAGAGCTTTCTAAATCGAGATGCACCTTGCTATATATAAAATTACTATATTAATTCCCTATAAAAGAATATATATATATATATATATCTTTATTATATATAATGAACAGGAATCAAAATCCAAATGCACTCAATTATTCCTTCGACATATATATGAACTGTCAGTATCCAATTTCAGTCCATCGGCTCCCGGGGGGCAAAATTGTCATTTCCCAATTTATCACCTTTTCTTAAAAAAAAATTTATTCAGGCGAATCGGGCAGGGCCGGGCAGCGTTGACCGGCTGCCCGTGAACCGCCGGCCTAGAGAAAAAAAAATGTTCGGGCAAGCCAGGCAGCGCTCGCCAGCTGCCCGCGATCCCTGCCGGCCCGGAGATCCCCAAATCGCGGATTTCCGCGATTTCCTCCAAAATCGACCGAAATCTTAACGGAAAAAGGGAAGAGATTGCAATTAAATGGAGAGATCGACAATTTAGAGAAGGAGGAACAAAACCCAGCAAGAAAAAAAGGAGAAATTGGCACTCGTTTGGAGGAATTTTGGATCGGACGAACTCGGAGACTCTCGCCGGAAAACCGCAAAAACTCCCCCGATTCCGACCGCTTAAACTCTGGTGAGGCCCAGATCAACCACGGCGGAGCGTCGGCGGTGTCCAGAACCTTCTCTCGCGTCCATTCCAGCCCTCACCGTGGCGTCCAGGGGCGAGAACCGCCGCCGCTCCCCCTGATCCCGACCGCCCTTCGGCTAACGGGCCTCGGCCCATTTCCTTTGCTTCGCTGGTCCAGCCTAGAAGTTCGGCCCATTTCGGCCCAACATCCCCAATCCGGTCCAACAGTTCTTCCGAGCGATTTCTCCTTCGGGCGGGCCAGTCCAATCCGACCCGATTTATCCGGCGATTTTTTTTTATTTTTATAGAAAAGCCACTCAACTTTTCGGACTAGGTAAATTCTCGACTTAGTGGCATGATTAGGGCTCCCTTCCTAAATGTTAATGCTTGCTTGATGGATATAATGTGAAATGAGTGTTCTTGGGTCGCGTGGGTGATCAGATTTGTCCCGAACTCGATTTTACGAACTTTCTGTTTTGTCACATTTCAGTCCAGAGGACGCATTTTATTTTTTTTAGATCTACCCTGATTTCAAAAATTCTTTTCAATCAAGTCCCGGTCATTTTACTATTTTCCAATCAGTCCTTGGATTTTCCAGAATTTTTCAAAAACATCCCAAAGAACTTTTCAAATTGTTTCAGTTTAGTCCCGGGACCATTTTTCACCCTTTTCAGATCTGCCCCGAATTTTAAAAATTCTTTTCAATCAAGTCCCAGTCATTTTACTATTTTACAATCAGCCTTGGAATTCCCAGAATTTTTCAAGAATCCCAAGGAACTTTCCAAGTTGTTTCAGTTTAGTCCTGGGGCCATTTTTTGTTTTCAGATTAGTCCAGATTTTCAAATTCATTTCAAATAAGTCCTAGGGCATTTTCAGTAATTTTTACACAGTCCCCAATTTTTTTAAAATTTTCAAATCAGTCCCCAATTTTTTTTTTCAGAATTTTCAAATCGGTCCCCGAAACTTCATCCGAATTTTCAAATCAGTCCCTGCTCTTTTAAAATCGTTCAATTCAGTCCCCTGGACATTTTCTAAAAATATCCGACCCTTTCCTACTTGGATCACCCACCGACAATGTATGTGCCCCATTTAAATATTTTTTTTTGTAATTATATGTGTACAACGTGACAATGTCGGGAATTAGAGCTTTTGTCGGACGGTCCACCAATGACTGGCTCGATGGCTCGAAACTCGCAAACTAAAGCATTTGGCATATTTTAATTGAACTCAATAATTCCACGTACGGGGAAAGGGACGTGTAATTGGGCTAAATAAATCACTCGGCTTTAAGCAAAATGCATAAATTGATAAATTATCGGACACAGTGCCGATAATTTAAGAACAAGTTCTTCTGTCATAAAATGCAGAATTTGACTAACTGTGCATTCAGCATAATCAAACATGGGTAAATAGGCAAAATGGGATAGATTTTGGGTTTTTAAGCGAAAACATTTTTGTCATGATCTGCAAAAGCCACATCATCACGGAACAGAATAATTTAAAAATAACTCACACATTCGAGACTTGATTACAGACATCGTATTTGTCAGGTCCACTAAAATAACGTCGAATACTACATGCCCTCTCTATCACTCTTTTTGTTTATTTTAAGGTAGGATTTGTATGCCAAGATTCCCGGTTAATAATCAGTTAATTCACGTAAATTCGGCTATAACAAAAACTCATTGTTTGTTTATTTGAGCTTGCTTGTTACATTTTTGCACTTATTTGTTATGTGGGTCTAACCGTGATCCTTTAGGACACGATTCACACTGGGTCCAACGCCCCTAACCGTCGATCACGGGGTCCAATGTCCCCATACACCGAGTGCGTATTTAATTTAATTTTCGATTTTTTCCAAAATCATACGGTGAGCATGAGTGGAATAATGGCCGAACGCGAACCGATCGGGATTCAATCATTGTAATTTGTCTTTTATTTATTTGAGAAAACAATGTAAGGGTTTATATTGTATATTTATTCATGTAATAATCTCGGTCGGAGAGTGGATGGTTTGAGTGTTTCTTCGAATTTATAGTGTCAAAACGGGCGAGTCAAGTGCAACCCTAAATCATGCGGTAAATAAATAAAATGGCAAGCCTAGCAAGTTAGAGTATCGAAAGGGCGTATGGGATATAGGCCCACACGTAATAGAACCCCCGAATTCGGAATTTCCGGTTCCGTACAGACCATTGCCTTAACATACTAGGTGTATCCCATACCCCTAGACCCGGGCGACTCACCGGCCCTCGCCCTTCGGGTCGTAAACCGGTAGTGGCGACTCCTTCTCACGTGCGTCTGTCGTGCGTCCCCGCGAAGGTGGACACTCCCAAGCCGCGTTGCATAGGAGCACGCATGCATGCCCCGACGAGATAAAATTCGGGTGCGCGCATATATATATATATATATATATATATATGAACAATTATGTTTTAGGGAGGTGTACATATATATATATATATTTGTTTATAAATAAGTATAGTAACGATCCCATCAAATTAATCATCTCAGGAATCCTCAATATGAAATTAAAGCATACAAACCAAACTCAAATGTAGCAACAATATCAATAGCGGAGATTATAAAGCGATTGGCTAAAAAAACAATTATGATAATTATTTTCTTTTTTAATCGTCAGATCCCAATAGATCAAATCTGGACCGTACATGTATCTATACTTTTATTACAAGAAGATTCCCTCCCACACTACTAATTATGTTTTAGGTCACACATTTTTTTGACAACGCTTGGTCGCACCCAAAATTAATCGATCTCAGTTCATATCATTTCTAGAGCGAACCGGCAGGTTCCATAAAACAAATAATTTATATAAACAAAACTTGACTTTCAAAATTTAAAAAAAAACACATAAAGAGTAAAACCAAAAGAACCCCAATTCAACATTATCGAGCAAATCGATCATCATCCTCATAAACATTTAATTAGAAAGAAATACAGAAACATAATTGAATTAATCACGTGTTTCTTTTCCCAGTGTTTCACATAAAAATGATTGTACAATGCGCCTTAATTCCCTACTTCTTTAAGTTGTGGAGACGTGTAGCCTCGAGGAGTTGATGCACGATACCTTAGACAACAGGCATTGATCAATTTCGTGTATATTGTTTTTTTTTTCAAATTTCAATTAGGTTTCTATCTTTCTTTTTAAATGTTGATGATAACTATGATGATTTGCCCAATAATGGATTTAGTTTTTTTTTACTCTTTAATTGATTTGTATTCATTTTTTAAAAAAAAATTTGAAACCCATAATTTTTTTATGAAATATTTTGTTCTATTAAACCTCTCGGTTTGATCTGGAAGTGTTACAAATTGCGATTGATTCATTTTCGGGTACAACCGAGCATTGTCAAAAAGATGTGTGATGAAAATATAAAAGGCAGTAGTATGGAAGAAGAATCTTCATGGAAGGGGAATCTTCATGTAATAAAAGTATGGACACGTACACGATCCAGATTTAACATATTAGGATCTAATAGTTTAAAAAGAAGTAACTACCATAGTTGTTTTCTTTAATGCTGTAGCATCACCCATATCAATAGGATCATGCATAATTGCACAACCCAAGAACGCACCGCTCTCCTTTCTTTCATTTCTTCTTGCATGCCCCGCAGTTCTTCCGGTCGGTCATGGGGTTCACACACTTCCCTTTGCAGCAGATCTTATTGTACTTGCACTTGCGCCCGCATTTCCCACAGTTCAGCCTGTCCGTCTTCACATTCACGCACTTCTTCTTACAGCAATCTGGTCCTGGGCTTCCCTTCTTGCAGCAGATCCTTGGGTACTTGTTACATGTCATTTTGGAGGTCAGCGCAGTCGGAGTTGCCTGCTGAGGCAGAAAGCGCCGGCTCACCCCAAGCCCTCTAGGGGAAGATGCCATTGCTAGGTACTCCAAGACTGGTTAATGTTCGGGAAGATCCGTTGTCGTCTCATTTGGGTTTTTTGCTGGATCGTTAAGTGTCACCTTAGCTGGAGTTGGCCCATAACCTTCATTTCTAACCGAAAAAAGTACTAGTGTAGCTGATAAAAGTATGAGGAAAAGTTGCAGCAGCTTCATGGTTATGGCATGGTGGGATGAGAGCAGAAAGAATGTGTATGTTTGTGTGAGGGAAGTATAATGGGGATGTCAGTGTTTTTATAGGAAAAATAATTATTTTAACAAGGCTAGGCTACTTCCATTATAAAAGTTATCTATTTCCATTCACCAAAACAATAAATAAAATCTATTTCCACGGCTACATTCGGTGAATGGACTGAATTGCCCCCGATTAAGCAAGTCATTTTCTAGCAAGTGGTATAGAGCAATTGTACACACTCTAATAGGAGATCAAGAGATTTTAGATTCAAATTTCACTACAGTAGGATTTCTTGTACCCTTTATTTTCTTTATGTATTCCTTACTAGGTTCATGAACGTTCTTTATAATAAAAAGAAAAGTCATTAACGTGGGTTGATTCAAGTGATTCGGAATTTATTTATTTTAAATAAAGTATTAGGTTCAACTAATAGTGAAAATCTACATTGGTAGAATTTTACCCCATAATCGACTGACTCGGTTCTAATCTATATATATATAAATAATAAAAGCCAAAGCAACGGCTCAGAATGTGCCATGTAGGACGAAGCATGCCTTTGATTGTAAGACTTTTCGAGTTAACACCAATAGGGACGCGATGTGATACTAGGTGCGATGTTGCATTGCCTCCTCGATACTATAAGCCAAAAGGACTGAACTCATGAAAAATATCATTAAACAAAAAAAGCCTTAAATAATATATTTATAATTACATTTATAATATATTGAATTTTGTTGTTTGGGTATATAGAGTCGTGTAGTAGTACATGAAAATTTGGTATATTATTCATTGTTACTTTTTTGTTGTATGAATAAAATAAAATATATTCATTGAGAGATTTTTTGAATAAGAGATGAATGATATATTTTGATAATGGGTTAAGTACTTGCATTGCGTAACGGATCAAGATAACAGATTGCATGCATAAAATACCGCATAAGAATGAAGAAAATTCATTTTCACAGAGGTTCTAACGTAATAATTTATAAGTAATTTTGTAAATTATTGCAAAATTCTAGCCTACGCATGCACAGGCCCGTTCGACTAGTTGAATTAGTTCTTTCGTTCTGAACCAAATTAATGGCAAAAAATTGTCAAGTATTCAAATTATGACTAGTTCAACTCAATTTTGGAGCAAAATTATTTCTATTTCCTTTTATTTAAAGAGAAAACATTCAATTTAGTCCTCGAAAAATCAGTTTGCTAACGATTTGGCTCCTCAATGAATTTTGCCAACAATTTGGTCCCTCAATGAATTTTGCCAACAATTTGATCCTAAAAAAATTAGTTGGCCAACAATTTGGTCATCGAAAGACCATTCCACCAGACAATTTAGTCCCGATATTAACTGACCGTCGACACCGCGACGATAATCTAACATGAAAGCTTATATGGCACATCCTTAACTAACAAAAATTAAAAAATTGATTTTTTTTAATCCTAAACCTATTATGACGTTGTTTTGGTCATCCCACCTACCATCTTCTACAACGGAAACGAGAATCTCAACTAACCTGGAATCAATTGAGGTGATCCAACCTGGATGAAACACTCGATGGAGTTGTTAATTTAGCCACTCATTCACTATGTTTTCACACTTTGCAGAGAGATTTTCAAAGTTAGGATTGAAATAGGGGAGGGGAAATGGCGAAATTTACATGGATGAGAGAGTGAAAATGTGAACAAGATATTTTAGTATGGTGGGGGATGGAACGACATCGTTTAGTTTCACTTGGGTTGTGGGATTTTTTTTTTTTGGGATGAGAGACGGACGACCAAAACGATGTCATATCGGGTATGGGGATTAAAAAAAAATTCAATTACCATTACTTGAGGATGTGTCATATCAGCTTCGGGAATAAATGGTCTGGCGAAACAGTTTTTCGAGGACCAAATTGTTCGCCAGTTGATCATTCGAAGACAAAGTTGTTGGCAAAATTCATTGAGGGGCCAAATTGTTGACTAACTAATCTTTCGAGAACCGAATTGTTGACAAGATGCATTGACGGACCAAATTATTGGCAAATTGATATCTCCAGAACCTAATTGAATGTTTCTCTTATTTAAAACTCCACTAAGCCTTGAATACTTTGCATTACCCATCAGACAAATTTCATAGTTGTCTAATCGGATGGCAATTTGAGAAAAAACTTTTAATTAATGTACATACATAACAAATAAGCACATGTATCTTCTTCTTCTTTTTTTCCGGTAGGACGCCCATGTATAGCTTCTTATGGTATGATTGCAAATTTTATATTATATTATATCATATATATATATGTGTGTGTGTGTGAGATAAGTTGAAGCTTAAGTCATGATCAAACCAGTCGGGGCAGAATGGGAGAATATTATTAAATGTGATATTTTCTATTGGGTTGTCTCAATACAGTTCAAAGGCTCTCTGAATGCTTGCATGACAAACGAAGATCCGGAAAAAAAAAATATTAGATGTGAATCATATACCAAAGTGACATGCATAAATTATTTTTCCTCTACCAAGGGGACCAAATGACATAAGGAATTCCAATATGACACCAGCTAATTAATGATTGAAATACTAAAAAAAAATCGTAAAAGAAACAAGCTTTTTGAATCTAACACCAGACATTAATTAAAAATTTACTTATTATATAGTCATGTATTAATTTCACCTAATATTTTCTCCAAGATACTATCACCGATGATTGGACTCCAAGAAAACATTCGCGACTTCTAAGAGAACTGCATCTCCATTTTGATTTTGGGGGTGCAGCCAATCTCAGGGTTGCCACTTATGGCAAAAGTAGGAATATTTTTTAGTACTATTATAAGCTCAACAAGTGCGAAGATCCTTTATTGATGTTGCTTGAAGTGACATTCATTTATAATGCAAATATATATAATATTATTTTCTGGATCGTGAGGTAACGTCATTGTTAAGAAAGTGGCACCGAGTCGATGCTTAACCAATGATCCAACTTCACCTAAGAACCTTCGGCCGACATTCTTCCACCGGCAAGATCACGTGGAGCTTATATTTGGGCCCCAATTGGCCATATCTCACGTCCTCGATGCTTGTTGCGTGCTTGGAGACTTCACGAGAGCTCGCTTTGAGGTTGAGCCCACCGAGAGCATCTGTACTCAAGGCGAGCCTCACTCGTAGCTCGTAGTTGAGGTCTTAATCGCGAGTTTCGAGGGCTGCATCTTACCGACAACGTGAGATATGGCCAAACCGAGCCGAAATCTAGGCTTGACATGCTTAAGCCGGCAGGAAGAGTCGGTCGGAAGGTGGGGCCTTAAGTCCACCAACGGTGATAGCGACGATAAAAGGTTACCAATGGTGGAGTCATATTTTTCTTGTTAAATAACTTTTTCCAAAATTGTGTGTTTGTTTTTTAAAAAATACTCAACTCAACTTCACTTATTTTAAATTCAACAACACAATCATTACTTATTTTTAATTTTTAATTTTTTTTAATCATTCAATTAAATTTTTAATATTAAATTCTCTTAACTATTCATTACTTTTTTACAATTTAACAACACAATCATTACTTAATCATTACTTTTTCTCAACTATTCATTACTTTTTCATATTTTTTTTCATAATTCAACAATACAATCATTACAAATTAATTAAAATCAAAACTCAACTCAAATCAACTCTAGATCCAAACTCAATTCAACAATACAATCATTACAAATCAATTAATATTTTCATATTTTCACTTTTGAATTTAAGGGTATTTGTGTCTTTGTGGTTTCAATTCCATATTTATTCCGAAGTCAAACCAAACAAAATCATTTAATCAAAATCACAATTCTAATTCCACCCAGTTCCAATTCCCTCTTAATTCTAAACCCCCTCTACTCTTATCCCAATAACCCAATGTCCCGTAAGGGCATAATGCCATGTTTGATTTCATAGTGTTATTTTAGAATCACAATTCTAACTTAACTCTACACACTACAAAACAAAATACATACAAAGTTAAAGAGTGGGCCCCATTTATACCACTTTTTTCCACAACAAAACAACATAATTCATACAAAGTCAAAAGGTAGGCCCCATTTATACCACTCTTTTTCAAAATCAAAATATGATTTTAAAATCCTACTATGAAATCAAACGCAACATTATAATTTTAATAAAAGATGTGCTTCATTCGAAGATTTTGGGTTAGGATAAACAGAAATGACCAATATACTCATAGTTTAATACTTTTACTTTTTTAAAAAGCATAATTTGAAAATTTATTTTTAATTTTTTTAAAAGAGAGGAATCAATCGAAAAAATTCAAAGCTTAACGAAAATGGCGGTGATTGCCAAATCGTGACCACTATTGCTTAGGTCAGCTGGTTGTTGACGTCGGGCAACTACTAACCCACATCGGGCAACTACTGACCCACATTCGTCTCTCCCTCTTTACTCAAAGAGAGAGAGAGAGAGAGAGAGAGAGCACAAGTCGATTGGGGTCATGGTCTCATGGTGATTCTGGCACCATGGCCCCAATCGAGGTTACTGGTGGTCACAAAGATCACCAATGAACTCGATTGAGGTTGCGGTGGATGAAAACAAGCCACCAAATAGGCCAACACAACCTCGATCTTTCTCCCCTCTTCTCTTCTCTTCTCTTTCGAGAGAACATTGGGGGGATGAATTTTGTGGGGGTGGTGGCTGACATCGGGCCCCACCGCCCCTCTTCCAGCTCTCCTTTTCCAAAAATCCTCTTATGGCAATTTTTAAAATTTGAAATAGGAGCATGTACATTTCAATCTTTTCGCCCAAAAATTTACCTTAAGTCACCTTAACCCACCCATATATGGGATTAGCCCCTTAATATTTATGTCCTGGTGAATCTCAAACCCAATCCCTATCTTATTGTCACCAAATATGGGTTTAGGATTTCAAAATTTCCATCCTACTCTATATCCGAGCGACCAAACGTGGCCTTTTAGTATAGATGGGGATAATTAACAAGAAGATAATAAACAATAAGATAATGTAAACTGTAGCTTTTAGATTTATTCTTAAAGTTCTCTAGCACCATTTTATTCTATAAGCACTCTCTTTACTAATTTAGTTGGTCAGTTAATAATTGACAAGTACTAAGCTGAAGTATAAGTTTGATAAGTCTGATATTATAGCAGGAGCCAAGAACCTTGTTCATGTGTGGCCTTAATCGATCCATTGGATATTTTCTGGAGCCACTGATTGTACTTTCCTTATTCATAAAGAAGCCTCTGTTGATGAGGTTAAAAGGTAGATATTTTTACATTGTTCTCACACTTAAGTTATATTATCTCCTGAGGCAATTGATTGATAATTTCAAATGTCACCTGATTTTTCTTTACCAGTAAAAGGATTGTCTTAGTATTGCCATCCATAGCATTACTATAAGCTCATCGTTCCGGCCCGAGTTAGGTCATGAATTTCTTAAGCATGCACCCAATTAGAGAGCTGGATCAAGCAGAGGAGCTCACAAGGGAACGAACTCAAAAGATGAATTTTCAAGACATATCAGATAAGTTCTCGAGTGTCTCCTCTTAAATTTCCATCTTTATGTGCTCATTTTTAATGTAACCTTATGAGCCCATTTCGATAAACCCATTCTCTATGAATCCTTATATTCATTAAGTGCCTTTTTTTTAATGTAAGGCTATTAAGTCAAGTAACGTTTTTTTGGGTTTATCAAGTACATTGAATCAAATTAATCGCTGAAATAACTAATCACACGAAACTATGATTTTCCAAATTATGGTTAATAACCTCTCTAGATGTTTGGCCAAGTCCATTTTAGAGAAGCTCTGAGGGCTCATCTAATTTCTCTTATAGAAGGAGGGATTTAGACTAGAAGTTGGAGAGGGAATTTGAATCATGGTAAGGTTGTTTCTCCAAGTTTAGAGGGTAAAAAAAAAAGGCATAATGAACTGTTATCATGTTGGGACGAGCACCATGGGTTAAAGTACATAGCCTACTATCTAAACAAGCTTTGCGAGACTGGCCATGAGCAAGCATTCTAACAATGGCACGCTATCTTAACGAGACACTAGACCACAACTTATTAGCCCGACAAATGAGTTGCATAGTAGTAATTACTAGCACAAATCCCATGCATGCATGAGAAAACTGAATTTTTTTGACAATTTAATAGCCTCGTTAAAAAGATAAAAACACAACTCTATTTCATATCATGTATATTTCATCGGGAAGCATATTCTCTAAGTACATATGTAATAAATTCAATTACTTGAATTTGTTGAGACATACATGTTGTATTTCCCTTTTCTTATAATGAATGGATCTCTTCTCCTAGCCACGTTGGTTATATTTTATCATCCACCACTCCTGCGGCCCCTCATTATCGAACTTTACTTTGGAGCTAATCTAAGGTCGAAAGGGAGCTTTTGAAATACTAGATGGGCTGTTTTCATATTTAATTAACCTTTCTTTTAAGCTCGAAGTAGTCCAGCTTGATGGGTAATGGTTTTAGGGGGCACAGGGCCAACATCAAATCGTAATCCTAGCCTCTAAGCCTAAATGGGCCGATCTGGGCTTGGCCATAAAGTGGGTAGTAGCTCAATAGGCTTATCCAAAGTTACAGCAGGCCTATCACAAGCAATTAGGCTTGCGATTTGAGTCTTCCACGTGATTCTCTAATTCAGCCCAAGCTTCATGAGAAGAGTTTAGGCTGATGTCTCGATTATTTTCAGTAGGCCTAGCTCAAGTTCGACTAGGCCCATAGCGTAAGTCGACAGCCTAATGCATCTCCCTAAATGAATGCCTACCCAAGGGAGTCATAATTTCATGGAACTAGGCCTTTTTGTCTTCATCAGGCCCACTAGATGCAACGCAGGGCCTAGGCAAGTTAGATTGTTTCCATGCCGATCCAAATACGCTTTGCGCAAATGGGCTAGAAGGACATATGCTTGACTGCCTACCAATACCAAGCCCAAGTCCAAGACCCAATGAACCCGCTTAACTAAATTTCAAGTCATTCCTTCTCATGTTCACTAAACTAGGCCATCCTTTCAAGCTTCATGAGTATAATTAGCTTACATTCATCAGACAAGGAGAGGAGGCCTCAAAATCGGATTGGATTAACTGTCAAGAAATAGAACTTAGGTTATGTTTGTCTGGACTTACAATTCCATACTTAAGTGCGGGAATTTTAAGCACTTACTCAATAAAAGTGCTTTGGTCATTAAGTTAAAATTGTTTGGTTTAGTAAATATGAAAATTTGAAGTTCTTTGGTGTTTGTAAAATCATTTATCAATCCATCATTTCCTTTCTTTTAACTTTTCACCTGATTTTTAGTATTTTATTATTTTTAATAATTTTTGAAAGTTAAAAAGAAAAAACTGGATCACTAGTAGATCGAATAGGAAAGAAGGGGCCAATGGTGGCTCCGAACATGGTCACCACCGCCCTAGACGAGGTCGCCTTGGCCTCGAGAATCGGGGGGTCACCGCTGCCCAAATGGTCTCTCACTCTCTCTTCTCTTTCGAAAGAAAAGGGGAGTGACAAGGCTCTATTGCCAGCCGCCGTTGCCCCGATCGAAGTCACTGGCGACCTCGTTTCGATCTCCCTCTTTCTCCCTCTTTGAAAGAAAAGAGAGAGGGGACAGAAAATCAAGCGACGACGGCTCCGTCGCCGAATACCACCGCCACAGATAAGGTCGCCGGTAGCCACCATGGAGAAGGAGAAAATCAAGTGAAGGTGGCTCCATTGCTAGCCTCCACTTCTACAGACGAAGTCGCGTGCGACCTCTATGGTCACCAGTGACCTCCGTCGAGGTGATGGTCACCAGCAATGGAGCCCCGTCGCTCCGTCTCCCTTAGCCCGCTCTCTATCTTCTCTCTCTTCTATTGTTGAATTGATAGATTTGCAAATTACTGAAAAATACAAGAGTACTGGTGCAAATTTTGAAACTTGCCGGCTGGTTGACCGGTTAAACTAAATATAAGTAGGTCTTGAATTACTGAATTCTTAAATACTTTTTTGAGTTAAGTCTATTATGTTAGGTCTTTTTTTTTTGTATTTATCAAACAAACTAAGTCCAATTAAGTGTTGAAAATTTAATTTAAGCACTTAATTGGTGTTATCAACCAGCATGAGCATTAGCAATAAAAAGGCCCCCCGCCTTAAGCACAGCGATTTGGATCATCAGCAAACCTCTGACCAGTCAAAATTGTCCTACTCATACATTATAGAACAAAGAGAACTACGACATGATTGCATCTTGTTCCAAGTTAGCATATATTTACAGGTTACAATATGATAAACTCCATAGAAAAAAAAATGAACATACATAAATGTGTTGCTGCAGTCTACCTCAAACTTGCACAAATAGTTGAACTCGGCAAATTGTTCAAGAACTTCGTTGCTGCACCAATGTGTTAAAAATGTCCTCAAGTCTCTCTGCTATGATGAAGAAACTCGTCTAGATAATGTTGTGTTTAATTTTCACTCGACGAGCCTCTGGCTGCCATGTGACTTTTCAATTTGCCTAGCGTGCCAAGGTGCTTTGTTAAGAGGTGTCGAAGTGAGACACTAGCCGGCTCACCAGGTTTAATGCGTGGTGCCCCGATCCAAGAGGCTCATAAGGTTAGCTGGCGGTTAGGTTTTAAAATGGATTGGAGGATTGGGCTTGTAGATAGTCAGACAATAGCGTGGGCCAAGTATTTGGCTGCTAAGCTCTTCCCCCAATCGTGCAGATAGACTGTATGCCAATAGTCCTTCTAACAGATGGCCTGCTGGTCTATCTGATTCCAACCAACAGTCACGAACCCTTGAAGGCTAGTGAAGAATGAATCCTAATGAATTAAGGCCAAGAGGGATCGAACCAGGACTCAAAAGTCAAGGCTCAGATGGGAAACTAGTCTCTGCCCAGAAGCTTTGGCTAAGTCGAAAATTGGTGGAAGAAAAGCTGTAGGAAACTGAAGTGCCAGGAAAAGGGTAAAGAACGAAACTAAAACGGCTTTCGAAGGGTAAATTGCGATGAAGGTCAATGAACATGAAAGGTAAAGGTGTGAGATGAAAATGGCGCGGGAAACGTAAAGATAAATGGAATTGATAAAGAAGTATGCGTTGTGTTGTGATGTTTGTCGAGAGAGTACAAAATCCTTCGTTCTTGGTATTATAGGCCTAGGACCCCCTCCATACCAAAACAACGGAATTAAGAAATTAAATCTAACTGTGGAATGTCTACAAATATGATTTGAAAATCACTTATTATATGCCTCATTAGACAAATAATGTCTATCTCTAATAGGGAAGGTAACCCCAAATCATCATGCTTTATATATTGTTTTTAGATCGTTTCTCACTCATTCTTTCTCAAATCAGCTATAGCGTAAAAATAGAGAGCTTCCGTTGCATCTATTAAAACCCTTAAAAATCACCCAACCATAACCCGGGGATCTGCCATAAGATAACATCCATTAAGGAGTTAATAAGAACGGGATGAAATTTTGGAAACAACATGCTCCTATGCAGAAGTGAACCAAGAGAATTTGCGGCCTAAAGCAAATAATTTCATACTGGGCCTTTAAGGTATTTAGAAAATAAAAAATCTTTTATTAAATATTTAGCATTTTAAGAAGCAAGATCACATATTTACTTTTTGTAACTGATACCATCTTTTAACATTTCTAATTAATAATTCAATTAATTCATTTGATCTTTCTTGAGATAGTGTAAACCTTATAAATAATGGAATATTATTGTGCTAATACTTTTCAAAAAAATTAAATCAATATTTTCTTATTGCCGGTAAATCAATAATTTAAGAGCAAAATAAAAAAAATTATGGCTTTAAAAGGAAAATACATTATCGTTAGAGAAAGATCGAGAAAGAAGGGAAGTCACTTTTTCTCGAAAAGGATTTTCGATTATCTATGAAAGAAAAAGGATATTTAAAGTAACTTTTGTACGGAAAGCCTATTCATAGTGAGAATGTCACAGAACCTCGAAAATCTAGTAGAGTAATTCGTCCTCCCGCAAGATACCTTAACTTCCATGAGAATGTGCAAAAGTTGTTCATTCATGGAGACAGTGATCACGGAGATTCTTCAAAATGGCTAGAGGCTATGAAGTCCAAAATGGACTCCATGAATAAGAACCAATTTTGGGATTTTGTCGACTCTTCTAAAGGTATAGTACCTATAGGAACAAATGGGCTGTCAAGAGAAAGACTGGAACTGATGCAAAAGTTGAAACCTATAAGGCTAGGCTAGTGATGAAGGGATATCGTCAGAGGCATGAAGTCGATTATGAGGAGACTTTATCGCCCGTAACCATATTAAAGTCTATCAAAATAGTATTAGCCATTGCTACGAACTATGATTATAAGGTTTGACAGATGGATGTCAAGATCGTCTTCCTTAATGAATACATTGAGGAAGATATATTCACGGACCAACCCAAGGGTTTTGAATCCGATGATAAGTCTAAAGTCAGCAAGCTTAAGAGATCAATTTATGGTCTTAAACAAGTTTCGAGGAGCTGCAATCGACGTTTTGATGAAGCCGTAAAGTCCTTTGGTTTCATAAAAAATGAAGATGAGCAATGTTTGTACGAGAAAGTTAATGGGAGCACGGTCATTTTTCTTTATTATACGTGGATGACATTTTGCTAATGGATAACAATGTCGGTATGCTTATTTATGTGAAGGTTCGGTTATCCAAGACTTTCTTTATAAAGGATTTGGAAGAAACAACCTATATTCTAGAAATTCAAATCTATAGAGATAGACCGAAGAGATTGATAGGTCTATCTCAAACTTTGTATCTGGAAAATATGTTGAAAAGGTTTAACGAGCAAGATTCCAGAAGAGGATTGTTCCTGTGAGACACGGTAGCCATCTCTCCAAAGCTATGTCTCCCAAGACTCATGAGGGGAAAGATAAGATAACTCTTTGTCCGAGATAGATTTGAGAAAAAAATAAAAATTATCGGATGGATTTGAAAAAAAAATTAAAACCATAGAATAAGTTTGGGGCTCATTTACGATTCATTGGTGAAAAATTTGGTGCCGTGATAGATTTGGAACAATATGTAAACCATAGACCCTTTTTGATAATTTTAAAAATGTGAGATAAATTTCAAAAAATGGTAAATCTATGAGATATATGGCATTAAAATCCCTTAATTTTTTTATAATATTTTTATATTGGTATATGTATAGCACATTATCTAAAAATTATGGTCTCCGTAATTGGTGATGCATTTAGCAATTTTAGTGCTTATTTTTCGTTGAAATGCATAGCATAGAAGTATCAAGTTATTTTTTTGCTTAAAAGATCCAAGCTAATTATTTTAAGAACCTAACATATAATTTAATATTTGGAAATATAATGTTAAAAAAATTGACAAATATAATGCAAAAAATGACTTGATTTTGAGAAAACATATTCCATATAAATATGGAAATTCAAAACTTAATTTCAAAAATTTTCATTACGTTACTATTTGTTTAAATATATGATATTTAATAACTTATTTTATGATTAAATTAATTAATATTTAAATGAAATCTATTTTTATATGTACATTCTTTCTTGTAATGCTTATGTTGCATATAAAGGTTATTGGAAGATAGTAGAAAAAATCCGTGGCAAAAGGTCAGTTAATAAAAAAAAATCAATATAAATTTTAAAGCAAATGCACCCTTCATTAACCAATTTGTCTTTCGTTGCTTTGTAATCATTTTGCCCATTGATTGCACTAAATGGGTGAGACTAAATTTTCCTCGTCCATGAGAGATAATGAATGGCAGTCAACAAGAGGTTATAGAGTTGAGATAATTTCTTCTGTAACTTCTCCCATGAATCCCACGGCCACATTCTTATGAATAGAGAGGCATGGTTGCTCTCAACAAAATATAAATAAAATAACAATAAAAAGAAGAGAGAAAATCTCATTAAAAGTTCACTATAAAAGCGATTTACGATAGATTGCGTGGGAGTATTTTTGCAGAATACTAAGAGCTATTCTTCGAGGAGGCATTTGAGTTGTAGAAAGTGGGTGCTTTCTGCTTGTGATCACACTTCGACCAGTGACAATCAATCGAGATGATGATTCAATATTTTTTGGTCTCACACTACGTGTTTCAATTTGGCAATTTTGTATTTGACCCGAATGCGAGTTTAATTCCAAATATTATCTTCTTTCATGTCGACTTATTTCTCTAACTCGCTCTCTCAATATAAAAAGAGATGTTCAATAAGGAAGGAAAATTATCGCAAAAAATTAAAGATTAACAAACATTTTCAACTTATAATGACAAATTCGTACACTAGTTTGTGCATAATTGTAAGAAAACCCTACATCGAGCGCAGTGAAAATAGAAATTATGGCTTTTAAAATTTTTAATTCGATCTCATCAAATACGACCGTAATATAAATCGATCTAGCAAGCACTTCCATCGAGATAGATAAAAAGAAAACGATCCAAAACGAGTTTACCCTATCTTGCCTTTTGAATTGATCGAATTGCAATAAGCCATTCAAGTGCTTGGCCTTTAGTTCGTCCACATGAACAGTTACTCGCCAAGAGAATCCTCCACACGATCCTAGTAACTCTGGTCCATGGTCACCAACACAATCGGAACTCCACGAACACGAGGAAGGAGTTTGGGCCGTCAAGGGCAAAGGACGCTCGAGGGAAGGCCGAGGACAGCCGCCGCTTGCCTCGAGTAGGAGTTGGTCACGATCGGCTCTTAGGGTTAAGTTCAGCTGAATCTCTCTATCTCTCACTCAACGGCTCACTCAATTGATCTTCAATCAACTAGTTACGCAAGACGACAATATATATATATAGTCTAGACATAACCCTAAGGACTAAATAACAATTATTAATTAATCCTTATTAATTAATTAATCACTATCAGGTCATTGCATTTTAAGTTATCTAATAACTTGCCTCACAAGCCACACAAGTAAAAGACCATAATGTCCTTGACTATAGGATCTACTTATAGACAATCTATTTAAGGAAACATTTCAAATAAGGAAACTCTTGTAATTCATCATAAGGACACACCTACAATTCGGTATTGACTTTGGGATGTGCTAGCAGGCCTGCAACCATATTACAAGTCGTATCCGATAATTGATCTCTAACTAACTGCCTTCATTAAAATCGATTTGATCTTGGCTTTCACACGTCCTATTGTGTGGGACTTACTAGGTTCGTCACTGCGAGGCAATAGGATTATGACATCAACTCTTTGACATTACCATAAACTCTTTCCAAAACCAAAAGCACAATTATCAAAATGCCCTTCAGTTCCCAAAGGTTATGAGTGACACCTTGGAGCATATCATGACAATCATAGCTGTGACAAATGTACAAGTAATACATTATGATGAACTAATAACTATACATCATATGCATGCATGTCCCTTTACTACAGATTCCCGACCTAGCCAGAGTCATGGTGAATGTCAAACTCTATAGCCGATCATATGAATATCTGATTTCCATTCTTAGATCAATATGACTTAAAATAGAAACTCTTTCCGGTTTAAGCTAAACTACCCGAGCAAAGAGCTACTTGATCCAGAATCGAATTCATATCCATAGGATCTTTCCCTGCTTACCCAGGTTAGTAAATCTCGTCTTGATCGGTCACCTATCTCTATATACAACTAACAAGGATCACATCTGCTAGATACCCATGCAGAGCACAAGCATATAAGCAACAACAAATTCTAATCACCTATATATGATGTAGCTGTGCCATCTTAAGTCTAAGGATTACATACAATAGTATAGTCTAGGTAATGTTCATTGACAATAGTGAAGATACCATGTGAACAATATCTATACGTCACGTTTGACCCACTTATCACATAAGTGTCCAAGTGTTTGCTCGACAACCATTGTCAGATAGTATGAGACTCACTACTCTATCTTCATTATTATCCATTTACTAATTGTACGAATCTGAATATGGACTCTCGTCGAGGCCCGCATGCGCACTTTTTGATTGCACGGCTTGGGAGTGTCCACCTTCCCGGGGATGCGTGATGGACACGTGTGAGAATGAGTCGCCACTTACCATTTTACGACTCGAAGGTCGAGGGCCGTTAAGTTACCCGGGTCTAAGAGTATGAAACACTTAATTTTGCTAAGACATTGGTCTATACGGAACCGGAAAGTCCGAGTTCGGGGGTTCATGTTATGTGCGGGCTTATATCCCGCACGCCCTTTCGGTACTCTAGTTTGCTAGGCTTGCAAGTTTTATTCATTTACCGCGTGAATTAAGCTGCACTCGGCTTACTCATTTTGACACCGAAAATTTGGTGAACTAAACGAAATCGGTTGAAAAGCCGAGAGAGAAGTAGACCCGTGTGTCGAGGAATCAGTTCATAATCTTGCGTTACAGTTTATCAAACTATGATGTTTGAATTCCTGCGTGAACCGGAACCGCGATATCTTGGGTTTACTCTTGTTTGGGCAAGCACTGGACCGATTCTATTGATTCGACTCTTGGACTGTTCGCTCACCGACTGAGATTCTTACAGAATGAATGTACAAAATAAATCCTTACAATGCTCTCAGAAAAATAATAAATATAAATTACAAATGATCGAATCCCAGTTAGTTTGCGCTCGGTTATTATTCCACTCCAACTCGCCGTGAGTTGGAAAAAACCTAAAACTGAAATTGAAATAGCTCTTAGTGAATAGGGCGTTGGACCCTAAGCGCAATGCGCCCTATGGGTCGGGCTCTACTCGCATGGACAAATAAGAGCAGAAAATTAACAAACAACATGCAGATTGCAGACAATATGTTTGTTATTGTCGAGTTTACGTGGATTAACAGGTTATTAACCCAGGGGTATTTTGCAAGCAAATGGCATATGCTAAACAAGCAATCGTGCAAAACGTTTTGCTTTCGACTTTGCTTTGAGAACTTGATAAATATAGTCAAATCTAATGTGTGTGGATTGCTTTTACAGTTGTTCTATATTATGACACCGAATTATCACTGAATTAGCCAAACTCGTGTTTTGACTCTAGATTTACAACCTAAAGTTCTCCCTAACCATTATCTAATGTTTGGTTAGGTCGAGTGAACGATTAATCAGCATTTTGCATGTTTTGTGACAGAGATAACTGTTCTAGTTACCCGAGTCCACGATAGGATGATAGAAACTCATCAGTGGATAAGAAAAGGCTTCACAGATGAACCTGCATCTGAACAGGTAGCCTATTCTTATCCTGATACTGTAGTATTTCTGTCAAGCTAACCCTATGGGTGTCCCTGAATTGTGAAAAGACGATTTTGCCCTTTATTTGAAAATTATTTTAAAAAAAGGGAAAACATCGTAGTGCGGGCCACCTTGGCCTGTAGCCGGTGTCGACCAATTCCCTAGATCGTCCAGGGTTATGCAAAAACTCCGAAAAAGCCAAAGAACCGGTCGATCTAACCGGAAGTGATATAAAAAGATCTTCTGTATTCTGACCTAAGTTACTTGAAATCAGATAAAAACTCAAGTTGAGACACAGAAGTCCTTTTTAGACATCCGTGCTACATCGGACTGCGCGTTTCGGGTTTTGAAATAGACAAGTTTTGAAAAGAGCATTAACGTCATTTGACAACTCATCGACGCGATTTATCAATTAATTACTAATTCATACAAACTTATCAGTGCCAAGTGGGTTTAATCCTGTGAGCGTCCTGATTAACCAATTTGTGAATTTACAGCTTAAAATTAAATATCGAATGCAGTAAATGTGCGGGTTACAAATAATTAGACAGATCATTGATTGATCCGCTGAATGGAGTCTGAGTACCCGAAAAACTTAATTTAATGAAAACAATTCATAACACGGCGACCAAGACGGGTCCAGGAAGGTCGATGATATTTTGGTCAAAATGACCAAAATACCATCGGAACCCAAATGGCCCCGAAAGAGTCACCGATACATGAATTCTTGCATTTTGTTTTAAAAACAATGTTTTAAAGTGGTTAGCATGCGGGATTTGCGACAATATTGAAATTTTGCAATTTGCACAAAATCCGAGAAATGGATTTCATCGAGGTAAAGAGACTGTTCTTAACCCAAATAAGGTCAAAGAACTCTCGGCTCTTTCCTCTTGGGAATAGCCGTGGGTTTCCTTGACCCGTTTCGGGTTTCAAGCGTCTTTTTAACCCGATTTCGACTATTTCTCGTATGCTCAAACGTTAAACACGATAAATAACACGTATTTAACAAAGCCGGTATTGCCATTAGTTTGGAAAATGCATTTAAACATACAAACATGCACAAACACGTTATTTACGAAATCGATAAAACAATACCGGTTACATGGATGCAGGAAAACATAAAGATTCGGGAAACAATTCAAATCGGGGCAAGGAAACCGATCTTGACCCGAAAAGGTCAAGAATACCCTCGGTTACCTCTCCAAGAGGTTAATCCGAGAGGTATCTCGGCTTTTCCGGGTCACTATGGTTTCCTCGACCTCGATTTAAACATTTTTCGACATGCTAGCACGTTAAACGATGATAAACATGAATGATATAACATGGAAATTGCTTAAAGATTAAAACTTGGAAGTAAAACATGCATAAAACCCCTTATAACTCCATAAACGCAACGAAAATGTAAAAGTCCTAGCTCCTCTAAGTCGGGAATAGTCATACCTAGTCCTGGGATGCGGGACGAGAATGTTAGAAGTCGGGTTAGACCCTTGGTGGGTCGGGTTTGGGCTGTTTTTCGTTGAACAGACTCGGGCGCAACAGACCCGACTGGAAGCTGTCTCAACTCGATTGGGCAGTTTTCAAGTCGGAGGTCACCACGGTGGCTCCTGATGGAATTTTGATGCAACGTTAGTGGCTCCTGACTCCTAACTGACCCCTAGAGGTGACAGTGGTGGTCGTTTGGTTCTAGACCTGTCGGGTTGACCCCTGTAGCCATGCAAAGATCATGGAAAACATAGTACGTCTGGAAAACAGACCCGACTGTGAAGTTTTCTGGTTGGACGTCACCATGGTGTCTTCCATGGAATTTTGATGCAAGGTCAGTGGTTCCCGACTCCTAAGAGAACCCCAGAGGTGGCTCTGGTGGTCGTTTGGTTCTAGACCTGTATAGCTCAGCAAAAATCACAGAAAACATAGTACGTGTAAAAAACAAACCCGACTGGGCAGTTTTCGGGTCGGACGTCACCACAGTGTCTTCCGATGGAATTTTGATGCAAGGTCAGCGGCTCCCAACTCCTAATTGACCCTTGGAGGTGACGGTGATGGTCGTTTGTCGAAAAGGGTCTCGGATCGACCCGATCTGCAAGAAAACCGCAATAACAGTCAGAAAAATCGACCCGACTAGGCAGTCGAGTTGTTTCTTCTTGCTGGGTTAAAACGGACAGGTGTTTCTTGGAGTTCTCGACTCCTTGACACCCTAGGGTTGTGTGGGGAGGTGTTTGATGGGTTTTGACAACTCAAACCGATCCGAAAAGACTTGAAACCCGGGTTGGAAGTTTTGACCCGAGAAGGACCAAAACATGATTTGGTTATGTACTGAGCTGGTTCTATGGCTTAGATGCCTCAAACTTAAAATCTAAGCTCAGAAATGGATAGAGGGGGTCGAAAACATGTGGGATATGAAGTTTGGTGAAGTTTGGATTTAAGTCGGGATAGTAAATAGTATGATTCTGACTTAAGTCTTTGGTGTTCTTGCTTGGTTTTGCTGGAGCCGAGCTGAGCTACGATTTTGCTTAGGTTCTTGAGAGCATTTCAAGGGTGAGAAAGCTAGAGAGATGGCATGAAGTAAGTTGTCATTAGCTTAATGACAATAATGCAATATATAGGCAAGCTTAATGACAAGATTAATGAAACAAAGTGCAATTAGGGCATGCTTAAGAAAATTCGGTGGCCTTAATGAGGATGAGGATGAATTTGAACTCTTGATGAAGAAGAGTTAAAATGCATTAATGAGATGGATAGGAAGTTAGAGTGTTGAAAAAGAACGCTTAAGATATTTGTTCTTGGCAAGTTGATCAAGAGAAGACAAGACGCAATGGAGAGGGCGGTAATGAGGAGTCACGGCTGCCCTAGGGCAGTCCGTAAGCCCAACGGTCTTTGAGGAAGGTTCGGGACAAAGTTCGGGTCTCAATTGATCATTTGTTCGAGGTTCGTGACTCAAACGAACGTCGAATTGTCAACGTACGTGCAAAAACAGTACAAATGAGCCTGAAATCACCCATTTTGCCCAAAGGAATGTTGTGTGGTTTTTTGGGCTTAGAAGCCGGTTTTGTTCACTTCAGGCAATCAGAGTAAAGTTAGTCGTTTCTGAATGCACATCTCGTATCTATAGTCTGCGTTGGTCATTTTGATGTGCATTGTCAATCAGATTGCATAATTGACTAATAAGCCAGTATTGCCAATGTGAAGCCGGAGATGTCCTAAGGGTCTGAAGCTGAATTTCTCAGATTACTTTATGAGTTGCTCGGGCAATCTAGAGATAACCGTGATCTCTGTTTGTCGAGAACGGACCTCTAAGAACTTGAAAAGTACATATGAGACCTTTAAAGCATTGCTCGGGAGGTCAAGATGGGTTGTGCAATTCAATCTGACGATTCCACATTGAGCCTTGGGATGTTTAGCACTATGTAGGGTAGGCGTCTGGCATCAAGTTACCGCAAAAAGGACATCCGGATATGGATTTCCACTGAAAATGACATCATCTACTCCTCGAAGGTCACTCGAGAAACTGAAAAGGGTTTTGCTGTCTGTTTTGCCTAATTGTGTCTGTCCGTTGGAGTTTTCAGGGCAATGCAAGGTCAACTTTGTTTGTCGTTATTCCGTCGGACGAGTCTCCGGTTATGCATATCTGAAGAAAGGTATGCTTATTATGTTGCTCGGAAGTCATTCGAAGTGTCTATATAGCTTCTAGGAGACAATATGAAGCATTGTTCATGCTCCGTATGTTTCTGGGACATGGTTGTGTCTGACATTTGGAATTAACCTTTCTCTGATAAACCGGCATTTTTGGATTTCCACTGAAAAGTTGTCTGTATATAGAAAGTTATTCTGTATATAGTAGATGATCTGTAAAATGTATTTAGAGACACTTTTCATTTATTTGGCACTGATGTGGATTTTTGGAGTCCAATATTGGATTTTTTTTTATGATTGAGCGAACCATCGGAAAATAGCACTGTCGGCGGTGTACTTTGAAAATGCCGGTTTTGGATGTTGTTGAACTCTCTAATCGCTCTGTTGGCTTTTGATGACTAATGAAGTTCTTCTGTCGTATGCACATGTCATCTGCTTGTTTTTGCTGACTTGATGATGAATAGTGATTTCTTGCTCTGTCGTGCTTTCTTCTATATTTCTGTTCAAGTCGTGGCATGAATCGCTGTTGATACTGTTGTTTGGATTGATGAGCCAATATGGGATGCTGACACTAATAATGGATACAGATAAAGATGACGATTTATCTGGAGAGATAATGTCCAATTAAGTTTACTACGATCGTAAACAGTTTAAAGATATTCTTATCGAACTATTTCGTCACTCATATTCTTAGCTCTTTAAAAATGAACCATTCAAACTATCTTCGTGACTTTATTCTAATAAACATAAATAATATATGAATGATTGGAATAAACTTCATTGCCATAAGATGAATTATCCAAATACATAAACTGGCTCTATGGCATATCACTAACAATTTCCCACTTGCACTAGAGCCACTTAGTACAATATTTAAGACCTAACTTCTCAAGATATCTCTCTAGCTGATCATGACCTTTGTGAGCAGATCAACAACATTGTCTGCTGAAGCTACTTTCTGCACGACTACATCACATCTCCGATAATTTCCCTAATAATGTGATATCTCCTCTCAATGTGTTTGGACTTCTGAAGTGACCTCGATTTCTTTGCCTGAGCGATTGCTCCAATATTGTCACAGTAAAGTTCTATTGGTGATGATATTGAGAGAACAACATCGAGCTCTGTCACAAACTTCTGAATCCAAACTGCCTCATTTGTTGCATCAGATGCAGCGATATACTCAACCTCTGTAGTGAAATCTGTAGTCATCTCTTGCTTAAAACTCTTCTAGATAACTGCACCTCCATTACATACGAATATATAAACCGAAAATAGATTTTCTATCATCCACAGTTGATCGAAAATCATAATCTGTAAACCCGTCTAATCTCAATTCACCTCCTCCATATATCAGAACCATATATCATTAGTCCTTTAAATTCAATATAAATTTTAGAGGAAATGTAACCTTCATTAACCAAATTTTCTTCCGTTGCTTCGTATTCATTTTGCCGATTGCTGCATTAAAAGGGTGATAATAAATTTTCCTCGTCCATGAGAGATAATTAATGGCAATCAACAAGAGGTTATAGAGTTAGGATAATTTCTTATGTAACTCCTCCCATGAATCCCACGGCCTCATTCTTATAAATAGAGAGGCATGGTTGCCCTCAGCAAAAAAAGAAAAAAGAGAGAGAGAGAGAAAATCTCACTAAAATTACACTCTAAAAGTGAGATATGATAGATTGCGTGGGAGTATTTTTGGAAAACACTAAGAGCTATTCTTCGAGGAGGCATTTGAGTTGCATAAAGTGGGTGCTTTCTGCTTGTGATTTCACTTCAGCCAGAGACGATCAATCGAGATGACAATTCAATATTTTCTGGTCTCACATTCCATGTTTCAGTTTGGCAATTTTTTATTTGACCCGAAAGCGAGTTTAATTCCAAATATTATCTTCTTTCATGTTGACTTATTTCTCTAACTCGCTCTCTCAATTTAAGAAGAGTGTTCAACAAGGAAGGAAAATAGTTGAAAAAAATTAAAGATTAGCAAACGTTTTCAACTTACAATGACAAATTTCTACATTAGTCTGCGCATAACTAAATTGAATAAACGCTTATTTTATTTAGCACTTAAAAATTCCGCACTGAAATTTCAACATCTATAATTAACTTGAAAAAACGCTTGCTAATACATATTCAATAGAATTCTGTTAGTTGAACTTACAATTTTGTTTCATTAACCTTCACAATGAGAACATATTGATTCATCCTATTCCTATTATAGGAAACTCTATATAATTTTTTTCTTAATTCTTTCTAGTTATTGTTGGCTCATTAACGACCCATCAAGAATACTCTCCATTTAATAACTTTCCAGTACCATATGAGATTGAATTTCATTGAGACAAATTTTGCAGTCTCATTAGCTTTATAGTTCAAATAACTCATCTCAGTCTTGCTTCATAGCCAAGTACTTTCATAATTTAATAGGGGTAAATTGTAAATTGTACTAGTAGTCCAAAAAGTTTTACAAATATTTTAATATAGTACAAAAAGTTTTTTTTTTTGCTACTTGATGGTACAAAATGTTTCAAAGTTGTTTCAGCATAGTACAAAGTCTCATCTCGCCATTGACGCCGTCAAGCCGACGCTGATGGTGCAAAACCAGTTTTTATGGGACGTTACATGATGGTGTAAAATGTTTTAAAGTTGTAACTTAATAGTACAAAATATTTTATGTAAATTACATGATGGTGCAAAATTTACAGTCTTGTAAAGGACGGCTTGACAGCGTTAATGGCGGGATGACGGTTTGTACTATACTGAAACAATTTTGAAACATTTTGTACCATCAAGTAGCAAAAAAAACTTTTTGTACCATATTGAAACATTTGTAAAACTTTTTAGACTACCAGTACAATTTACCTTAATTTAATAATATGTATGTTTTACACTTTATTATAAGAGAAAGTTTGAAAAGGAAAAATTTTATAATTTTAATTGGTCAATTAACACAAAATAGTTTTACGCGAAAGAATTTTTTTTCTTTTTTATTGATTTGACTTAAGAGTAAGATGTAAAATAAAATAAAATAAAATAAAGTACTTAAAGATAAAATTCCTTTCTTCTTTCTTTTTATTACTCATTAAAATTCGTTTAAAATGTAAAGTAGAATAAATTAAATTATTAAAGATGAAAAGAATGAAAGAAAAAAAATGTCCTACTCTTCATTAGGACCACATTGCCCCCTCCCACTCTTCGTACTTCCTTCAACCTCTCTTCAATTTTTTTTAATTTTTCATTTTGTAATAATTCAAAAAATAATCATTATTAAAAATTATTTTACGGGAAAAGCCTTTTTTTCCCTTGAAAAGCTTGACTTCCAGACTAAACTGATAAAAATGCAAAAGATCGAGACTAAGAATAACAAACAAAAATAATTTAGGATTAAAGTGGGAAAAGTGCAAGAGCATGAGACAAGAAAGGATTTTTAATTTGACCCTGTCCTTTATCCCGACTCTCAGGCTACGAATGTATATATGGGGAACCAAAGTGGATTAATTCAAGTGGTTTGACGTTAGTTTCGCTTAAATAAAGTCTCGGATCCGAGCTCTTGTGAATGCAGAAAATCCTCGTTGAAAAAGCTTTACCTCTTACTGGGTCGATCCGTGACTAGATTCAATTGAACTTTCGGGTACCAGAGTTCACACCGAAAAAAGAAAGTGTATATGGGGCAAAGTTGTAATTAAAAGGATTTTGGATGCACAGATGTTGGATGATTTTTCTGATGACTATGTGCCAATAGAAAGTAGGGGTGTGCATCGATACCGAGTATACTTGGAACCTGTTGGAACCTATCTATTAGGGTAGGGTCCGAGTAACTTCAATTGAAAATATGTTATGGTTCTAACATATTTGGTACCCTTGGAACCAATATCCAGAACCTATATTTTTTCTAAAAAAATTATTTTATATTTACATAATTCTCTATGTGCTATGTAGGAGTTACAAAATCCTAAGGAGAGCTTATTTGCTTTACCTACTAAGAAGAACTAAATCATAATTTTTTTGGCTAAATAACTACATAATCTTTTAGTTGCGTATTTATTTTGAGAAAATGACACCGTGCATCACAGTTTGAAAGAAATGTTCACAGTGCGTCTTATTTTGAAAAATTAACATGGTGCATTATGGAAATTTTTTAATTTTTCACCGTGCATCATTTCCGTCAACTGATAGACGAAAACATGACGTGGCACGTTATTTGGACAAACGGTGCTAATGTGGTCGCGCTTACTCAGTATCTGGGTCCCACCTAGCCATGAAAATATGATGCACTGTGAAAATTATTTTCAAACTGTGATGCACGGTGTCATTTTTTCATTTTAATATTTGTTTGTTAACTTATTTCCTAAAACGGAAAGGCACTAACAACCATATACAAACTGCTATGTCCTGAACAATCTTGTTCCTATCTCTCTTCCATTTTTTGTAATATTTGGTACAAGTTTGTTGATCGATCAAAAGACATAGCCTCCATCGTTGGCTGAGCCACAAAACCTCATGCGATGTGTGTCCCTTGCCCAAGTCAGGGCCACATTAACGCAACCCTCAAACTCGCAGAGCTCTTGCAATGGCTTTCACATCGCTTTCGTCAACACAAAGTTCAACCTCAGACGAATGGTCAACTCTAGAGGAGGGCCTCGTTTCCTCGACGATGAGTTTGAGGGGTGCGTTAACGTGGCCTTGACTCGGGCAAGGGAAACACACCGCTTGAGGTTTTGTGGCTTGGCCGACGATGAAGACCATGTCTTTTGATCGATCAGCAAACTTGTGTCAAATATTACAAAAAATAAAAGAGAGATAGGGACAAGATTGTTCAAGATATGACAGTTTGTATATGGTTGTTAGTGCCTTTTCATTTCCAACAAATATTAAAAATGGAAAAATGACACCATCCATCAAAGTTTGAAAATTTTCACAATATTTTCATGGCCATGTGGGATCCAGATGCTGAGTAAGTGCGGTCACATTGGTAGTGTTTGTCCAAATAATGTGCCACGTCAAGTTTTCATCCATCAATTAACGGAAATGATGCATGGTAAAAAATTAAAAAAAATTTGTGATGCACCATGTTAATTTTTCGAAATATGATACACTCTGAAAATTATTTTCAAATTGTGATATGTATTGGCATTTTTCCATTTATTTTATCTATTATATAATCCTAAGGATAGCTATATAATCCTTTAGTTCTGTATATGAATGCAACTCGATTAATCTATGTCGATATTTATTTGTTTTGCGTGATTATAAATGACATCTTTTCTATTTTAGTTATTTATTTCATTTTTGTCCTTGAAGAGAAAAAAAATTACAAGTTCACACAATGTATCCTTAACTTGTCATATAATTTAGGTTTTGGGTAGATTTCAATTCCAGTTCTAGTTTTCAATATAGTAGAGTCCGATTCTAAAATTTTTAATAGAGTTCGATTCTAAAATTTTGAAACGTATCCTTCCGGATATCATTATAAAAAAAGAAAAAAGAGGTACACACGCACTGCGTGTTACCATTTCGGCCAATCTTACACCTCTGACTGCCCAAAACCCTAAGTCGGCGTTGTCATCGATATCATTCCTCCCCGACCGCCTTGGCTCCGCTGTACCCTGACTGACCCCACAACCTCCCGACCCAGCCACTATCCCTGACTGACGTCCGCAGCTTGCCGGCACCGCCTTCTTCCTCCCGACCTCCACAGGTCGGCGGCTCCTAACCCAGGCCACCAAAACTCGCCCGATCTCCGCGATTCGGCCCCTCCTTCACCTCCGTCCCTCTGCTCTAGGCACTCTGCAGCACACAGAGGCGCCCTCGGTACCAATTGCCAGGTTCTTACGAGGTGCTGTGTTTTCTCTGTGTTTTTGTTCGGTCCGTATGAGGCAAACGATGAATTCCCGTTTCCCCGAATAGCTCTTCTTGTTCGTGCTAGGGTCCTATAGGCGCATCCTTATTCTATGTGAATAGTTCCTGCTAGAAAGATGTTAATTGATACAAATCTGTGAGAGAAAATTGGCTAATGAACTCACAATTGTAGTCAAATTTCTCAATTAATGGCTTCAAATTATAGCAATTTCATTCGATATCTCTTGTTTGCTATAAGATAATGTTAATCTCTGTTGGGGTCCGTTTGTTTCAAGAAAAACTTCTTCTTATACTGATCTTGCGATCTTCCTATAACGGAATATAGTTGGCCAAGGGATCAAAGGTTCCTGAGATGGGAGAGCAGTTTCCAAGCTTAAGGTTTGGCTGCTCGGAAGTAAACCACATCTTGCAAATATTTTCATTGTTGCCCTTTGGGAATGAGAAGCACCAATAAAAAATGGGGACTTGTGCTTGGGTTATTGGAGCTTGTGTTGGATCAATCGGGACCGTAGATGATGAAATGGAATGTCGCTCGTATGGTTGTGTCTTGGGTTATTGTTCCTTTTGTGAAAAGCAGAAACATATCTCAGTTTCTCCTGCAGTGGAGGAACGCCCTACAGCTAAACATTATCTCTAACGCATCCTGCAGATAAATATCTCCTTTTCCTTAAGGATATGTCTTTTTTCAATTCTGAAAATTCTTGCGTTTAAAATGAAGAAGCCCTAATTCTCTGATAGTTCCTTGTCTGCTTAACAATCGGTTATCAATGGTCTAGTTAGACACTATTATTGTTATTACCATTGACAAGTATGGTATTGGTAGATATTATTCAGTGATACACTTTCTGGCTTATCTCCTGTGCACAACTATCTAGTTTAAGGAGCTGGCCAAAAAAAAAAAGAAGAAGAAGATAATGAAAGATTGGTGCCATGTGATGTGCTTTTTCCGCCTGGCTCGTTTTGGTGAAGTTACCTTTATTTTTTTTAATCCTATAAATACTGTTGTCTTTTTGCATGTATTTTTTGGCTGTGCAAGTGGAAATTTCAGTCTTGCATCTCAAATAAGATTAGCTTTTTTCGATCAGATGTTTGAGGTGCTGGGATTAAGATTGCCTCTTGGTATGATAGGTCCCTTATCCACTTTGAGCATGGGAAGTCTGATCGGTTATCCCTTGCTTAGATTACTTTTGTTTTTCATATCCCAAATTCCAGATATTTGCAGATTGTGGTAGTGCTGAAGAGATTGGCGTTGCTGCCATTCTGTTGCTTATGAATGTTAATGCTCTCACGTATGTGTTGCACCCTTTGATCTTTGCTTTTTTAAGTGACTCTTGGCCCATTTGATTCTTTGCAGAACATAATGGCAGCAGAGAATAGTCTGTTGGCTTTAACTGATGATGTCGTTCTTCAGACCAATGAAGTTTTGTCTTTGATAAGGGAGCTTGGAAAAGATGGATTTGAGGAATGTCGTCCTCAAATAATCACTCAAGCTTCTTCATTGAGTAAATCTTGATTCTCTTCTATCTTGAGTTTAAAATGTTTGTTACTTTATAAGTGGTCATTTCATGGTTCATGTCATATCCTTTTAAAGATCCGTTTCTATAAGGATGCAACATATGTGGAACAGAAAGTTTGTGATCTATTGGCTGGTGGATGCTTTAGGACATTATGATATAAATTTGATAAATTTAATTACATTTGTTATCAGGCTATATCCACACCCAAAAAAAAATAATCTGTGAAGTTATTGCATGCTTTGTGTTCCCTTTTTTGAAAGCATTTTAATCTGAGACACTGCTTAGTTTTATCGAACAGAAAGATAGCAACAAACAATTTTATATCATTGACTTTGACGGTAGGTTTCTTTTAAGAAATTGATCATCTTGGTATAATGAGAGAAGTTTCAGTGAGGTGGAGCTGAAGGTGCTCTAAGCTGCTTATAGGAATCCACCTTTCCAGATGATCTGATTGTTATTGTGCTTGTACCTTTAATTATCTGGGAGAATGTACCCGAGGTTAAAGCCGGAAATCCATGAATGCCCTATCCTTTTCCCTTTTTTTATTGAGAAGAATAATCAGTGGGATGTATCTTTTTGTTTGTGGTTATTTTCTCACTTCGCTGGTTCTCACTTATGTGAGTAGGAAGCATCAATTTATTTAGTTTTGGCTTCATCTCTGCATATGCAAGTAAAAGTAGCTCAACTTCAAATAAGTTGTGGTATTGTGTTCTGTAAAATAATATGCTACCTGACTACAGGTCAACTTCCTCTAGAGTCTTCTTCCATACACGTGGTTGTTGCAATATGTCACTCACCTGAATTTCTTAATGACCGGCTTTATGAAGAAACCTCAAGAGTTCTTAAGCCTGGTGGCACTTTTATGGTTCAAAAGCCCATCGGTCCTGATGAAGGTGATATAGTTAAGGTAGAATTTTAATTGATTCTACAATGAAGAACTTGATCGTTCTGTATTGTTCCAAATATGTAGTGACGAGATGTTATTTTCCCCGCCTTTGACTTTTCAGGCATCCTCTGCTCTTGAGCGTAAGTTGTTGTTGGCGGGTTTTACAGAAGCACAAGGTCTTCAACCGAAATCACTGGCCAAAGAGCTTGAGGCTGTCTCACATTTTGTGGTCAGTGTGGGAGACTGTTTTGACATATTTGGTCTATTGTTGGATAGAACATTTGACTGAAATGTTCTCCCATTGCTAGCCTAAATAAGAATGACTTGGGCGGCATTTTATTTGGGACTTAATGTGCTTTTGCCTCTGAGCAGGTCAAGGTTACCAAGCCGTCTTGGAAAGTTGGGACATCTTTTGCTATAAAGAAGCCACTGAAAGGCTTGCCTAAAGTACAGATAGATGATGATGATGATTTGATAGATGAAGACAGCCTACTGACTGAAGAGGATTTAAAGAAACCACAGCTTCCACCGGGTAAGACGTGATGATAGAGTATGTAGTTTCTTTAGCCTTATGTAGTGGTACTCTTTTATAAGTGACTTTTTTGAAATGATGCAATAGCAAATGCTTATAGGAAATGCTGTTTCTGCAGGTGGTGATTGTGAAATTGGAAGCACGAGGAAAGCTTGCAAGAACTGCACTTGTGGGAGGGCAGAGGCAGAGGAAAAAGTTGAAAAGCTGGGACTTTCCATGGATCAGCTGAACAATCCTGAATCTGCATGTGGCAGTGTGCGTGTGTGGTTTCACTTTGATTGTTGATAGATATAGAATGCCTGTTGGACGCAGCTCCATGATGAGCAGCAAAATGGGGACTAAGTCTCTTGGGGATTGAACTTGCTTCTCGTCTAGATAGATCCTGTTTAGCTCTGAATTCTTAGACACCCTGTTGTTATCTTCTGATTTGGTTCCCCTCTTCGGTGCAGTGTGGACTTGGAGATGCCTTCCGCTGTAGCACATGCCCCTACAAGGGTCTTCCACCATTCAAGCTTGGTCAAAAGGTAATTTTTCTATGATATGACGTCGATGTGTTTACTTATTGGCAGATAATGTCCATTGCATATGTTACATATAGACTTGAAAGAGAGAAAACGGGAGGTGACCGTGTGTATTGTCCTGCATTTCAGGTCTCATTACCGCAAAACTTTCTCGCAGCCGATATTTGAATGTACCCCAGGAGTTGCTGCTTGTTCCGAGTAAGAGGCCAGATGGTGATGATATATATTAGCGCTACTTTGTTGCGGCATAAGAGTGTGCTAGCCTTTTATAAATACAGTCATGCAATTGTGGTTTTTGTCTCTTAGTGGGGCTCAGGTGCCAAATGTCGCATTCCTTTAGAAGAGATGCTATTTAGAAAACGGGATCTCCATTCTGATGTTGAATTTCCTGTTTGCCTGTGCCCAGTAGCATTTGTTGAATTTAGTAATGAAAAGTGTGAAGAAAGTTGTTTCAATACTGTTCAACCAGTCTATGGTTTCTGCTGCTATGATATTGATGAATAGCATCTAGGTCTATTGTGTGCCGGCCGTAGCATTTGCTTATTGATGGCTTTTTATAACTTTTGGCGTGGAGAGCACCCCCAGGCCAGTTGATGTTAATTTGTGTTTAGGGATGTCATTCTCTCCATTCAGTCCAATCTAAACATAATCTAAATGAATTCAAATATGATTACCGGTTTGAAGGCCACAATTGGACAAGTTTACTCAATTGCCAAATTAAGCATTAGACTTCGACATTTTGAACCTTTTGAATTCAGGCCTTTTCCATTTTTGTGCTTTTTTTTTATAATTATAAGGGAGGTCTTAGATTTAGTGCAAAGAAATATTTTTTGCACCTGAATCTTTATCTGGGCCGAAACTTGTCTTCCACTTTTTCCTATAGAGTTTACTTTTAGTTCTCCTTTTCCTTTTCTTTTTCCTCTAATTCTTACATTTTCCATTAAAAAATTATGTTTTATGATTTAAAACATATTTAAATCTGGAAAAAAATAATAATAAAACGATGACTAGAACCGGGAAGGGGAGAGAGCAGTAAGCATCGTTGGCAACCTCAATGGACCTAAAATTATATTAATTAGTGATCAAAGGCCCCGCACTTCGTTGTGGGTCCATCCTTTATTTTTATTATCTCTGAAATATAAAATTTTAATAAATAAATTAGGACTTAATTACAAATTAATTTCTGTAATATTAGTGAGAACATCTTACTTTTTTTCCTTTCATAGATTATGAAATATATATATGCTAAACTATTAACCTAAATGTTTAAGTCACTATTTAGCATGAACAATACATATAAAAAAGAAATATTTATCTTTTAATCATTAATGACATAATGGATACTCATGTGAATTCTGCTCTACCACTTGATGTATATATTTTATTTTATTTTCACAAATTAAATATATAATCTATACTAATATATAAAACCAAAAGTTTCATGTCTCACTTTCACTTCTCCAAAATACCGCTTTTGCAAAAATTTCAATAATTATGGACCATAAGATTGAAGTTATTTTGATAATTAAATAGTAAATAACTACCAACGCTATAACTCCACTATCACATTTGGAAAAAGACAACTACCTACCTTTAACTGTTGTTCATTTTTTCAAGTAATTTAATTAAGTTATCTTTTTATGTATATTATTATTTCACTAATAGTAATGTTGTTGTCTTAATGATATAATTTGAAAAGTATGTGCAATATTGTGCATAGTGTGGGTCCAAACTTTAGTTGTAAATAAGCATCGTAACATGGAAAAAAAATTAAAATAAAAAAATTATCATTTATTATTTTTATATTCATATATTAATAAAAAAATAGAGATAAGTTTGAAGGAAAAAAAAAATCAGAAGAGGGTGGGAATAGCGGAATTTGAGCACGTGCGAGTAAAATAATGGGGTTTGTGGTCTTACCATTCCAAGCATGATACATTTCATGTTGACTAAACTATCAATTTCATCCCCAACTTATACAAGTTGTATTAATCGGGTCTCTCAGAAAAATGTTACATCAATTCGGTCTCTAATCACATCAATTTAGCTCACTGAATGTGCCATGTAGTGGATATGGACAAATTACTAAAATGTGCCATGCAAAATGTAATGTAAGTTCATTGAACTAGAACCGAAATGTCAATGCAACGTGACATTGACGGTTAGTAATGTGCCACTTTCTCATCAACATGCCCCGACTCTTATATATTATTTTTGATTCTCCATAGAGCATGCACTGCACTCATCCCCATAGATCCATCTCTCTTTCTCTCTCCCCGTTGACCCCAAACGGGACCTCTATGCACTTGTAACTAAGTTGGGGGTATCCACGCAGTAATTTCACAGATTCCCACTCACATGCATTTCAATTGGTTGTTTGGAGGAGTAACACTCACTGAATATTTAATCAAGACAAATAGGCCTCCTATGATGAGCGATTAAGGTAAAAAGGTTGATGCTATGCTTGCATGTGTTTATTTCAATTAAATCAAATAAATATTAAAAAATTAGTTACCAGTTAATAACATGAAAAAAACGAATGAAAAAACTCTAAATTAGCTCTGTTTGATTGAGAGTTTTCCTTTTTTTTTTCTCCGTTATTTTTACTTAACATATGAACTTAAGACAATTCTTGATTTTGTTCGTCAAGTTAAACCAAACTAAGAATTGAAATTTTAGCACTTAATCATCAAACATCATCTAAGAATATGCAGATCCCTTCCCATCCCTCGGCTTCCCTTCGCTCCTTATCAGCTCTATTCAAGTACTGGAAATTCGAGTTTTTAGGTAAAATGATAAAAGGGTTTGCAAAATTAAAATGTGAAATCAAATCGTAATATCGTAAATTTTCATGAAATTTTAATAAAGTGCTGATAATGATCTTTTACCTATTTATTTTGTATGACAACGCATCATAGTATATTCCTGCTAAGCAAAATTATCTCCTTTTGTATCCTAACTGACACTGAACTGTCTGGCGCGTGAGCTGTTTCTGTTATATAACCGTTGTGACCGGCAAAGGTTTTCACCGGAGAAATGCCTGATGTGTTTGACTGATGAGCAAGCTCAAACCTTCAATCATCAATGGCCTCAACCTAGCAACCTCGCCACCCTCCACCGCCACACTCAACGCCGCCGCCAACCGCCTCTCACCCCAATCCACTCCCCTCCAACTCCTCCTTGCTTGCCCCTCCACCCTCAGAGCCCACCAAAACTCGCCCGACCCCCGCGCATTTCCAAGCCTCCTCAAGGCCTGCGCCTCCCTAGCGCTGTACCCGCTTGGCCTCTCGCTCCACCAACACATCGTCGTTGGTGGGTTTGCTTCCGATGCTTACGTCGCATCGTCCTTGATCAGCTTCTATGCGAAGTTCGGGTCCGTTGACAATGCCCAGAAAGTGTTCGACAGAATGCCCGACAGAAACGTTGTACCCTGGAGTTCGATCATTGGATGCTATTCTCGCTCAGGATATGTGGATAACTCGTTTGCACTGCTCCGTGGCATGCGCCGCGAAGGAGTGGCTCCGACTTCGGTTACATTAATAGAGATGCTGTCTGGAGATCTGTCAGAGCTCGCCCAAGTGAAGTGTTTGCACTGTCTTGCTGTCTTATATGGCTTTCAGAGTGATCTGATTTTGCTCAACTCTTTGCTAAATGCATACAGTAAATGCAGAAGTGTTCACTGTGCGGAGGATCTTTTTGAGCTGATGGGTCAAAAAGACATTATTTCATGGAATACGATGATTTCCGCCTATGTGCTGGTAGGATATGTGGAGAAAGCAGTTCAGCTCTTGTATAAGATGAGGGTTGAGGGGAGGCAGCCCGACCAGCAGACATTTGGATCTTTGGTCTCGGCAACAGCAACAATAAGTAACCTTAAGTTAGGACAGTCCCTGCATGGACATATTCTAAGACTCGGGCTTGCATTTGACGTCCATCTCGAAACCTCGCTAATAACTATGTACCTCAAGAGTGGAAGCAGCGAAATTGCCTTGCGGTTATTTGACATAGCCCAGGACAGGGATGTGATCCAGTGGACAGCATTGATTTCGGGTCTTGTCCAAAACGATTGTGCCAAAAAGGCAACAGATGTATTCCGTTTAATGTTAGAATCGGGAGAGTCTCCCTCTAGTGCTACCTTAGCTACTCTCCTGGCTGCTAGTGCCCAATTGGATTCCTATAATTATGGAACCTCAATACACGGCTACATATTAAGGCGAAACATTTCCGTTGACCTTGCAGTCAAGAACTCTCTGATTACCATGTATGCAAAATGTAATGGCATAGAGAAAAGTCGTGCAGTTTTTGATCAGATGGAGAACAAAGATCTGGTTTCTTGGAATGCGATAATAGCTGGGTATGCTCAGAATGGGCACATTTGCCAGTCTTTCTCATTATTCAATGCAATGAGGGAAGTAAATAAGAAACCTGATTCCATAACAGTCATCTCCCTCCTCCAAGTTTGTGCCTCAACATGCGGGCTCCAGCAAGGGAAGTGGGTCCACAGTTATGTCATACGAGGATGCCTTGGACCATGTGTTAAGGTAGAGACTGCTTTGGTTGACATGTACTCCAAATGTGGTAGCATGGACTATGCTCAAAACTGTTTCGATAGGATGTTGGAGAAAGATTTGATTTCTTGGGCTGCATTGATCGCAGGCTATGGCTGCCACGGAAAGGGGGAGGTTGCATTGAGAGTGTACTCGGAGTTCCTTCGAAGAGGTTCCCTACCAAACGATATCCTGTTCCTTTCAGTTCTTTCCTCTTGTAGTCATTCTGGGCTCGTCAATCAAGGGCTAGAATTGTATCATTCAATGACTGAAGATTTCGGAATTGAGCCGAGACTCGAGCATAGTGGTTGCATTGTGGATCTCTTATGCCGAGCTAGGAGGGTACAGGAGGCCTATGAGTTCTATAGAAGGGCATTTTTAGGACCAGATTTTAATGTGTTGGGGATCCTTCTTGATGCTTGTCGGGCAAATGGACTTGAGGAACTTGCTGATGTCATTGCTCAAGAAATGTATCTGTTGATGCCTGAGAATGCTGGGTCCTACGTGCAATTGGTGCACAGCTATGCTTCAATGAGCAGGTGGGATAGTGTAAATGAGGTGTGGACCAAAATGCGGACCCTTGGGCTTAGAAAGCCACCAGCTTGGAGCTTTATTGAACTTTGTGGGAGCATCACAACATTTTTTGCAGGTCATAGTTCTCATCCCCAGTTCGAAGAAATTAAATCAGTGTTGAGAAGTTTGAGCTGGGAAATGGAGAAAATGGACATCAACCTAAAACTGGAGAAAGACTCTTGACCTGTCTTTGAGATCCCTGCATAAAATCATGAGATACCTATTGAGCCTAATAATGATGCCCCACAAAGCAGTGGATTTCTGCCATGTTTGGCATCAAGGAATCAGAATATTGGACTTGCCATATAAAAGTCGATCATTTATGGGTGATATGACTCATTCCCTTATACCATACTTCAAATGTCAGATTCCCCATGAGCATGTACTCGGTGATATATCTGTGGGATTGAAATTTGCCGCCTGCCGTTAGATTGCTCAGTGAGTTACGGTCGGTTGATGGTGATCCGAAGGAGCGTATATTTCGGTGCTCAACAGATAATTTGGGAAAGGATTACCGACACTGCACCTGCCTGGGAAACTTCAGTATTGTATATCTTGTAATTATTGACACTTGGATCAGTCGGCAAGAACACGTGGTTGTTGCCCTTGACACATGTGGAGAAGGAAGATAATGGGAGAGCTCTCTTACATGCTAACAGCTTCATATTCATTTGTGCGGATCCTTCACTGGTTCCTGCAAGTTAAGTCCTTCGTTAAGAGTTTCGGAAGTGACATAAGATGCTACGGTGCTAGAAGGTAGTAAGGTACTAAGTGCTGGTAAAATGTAATTTAGACTCGAGTGAATTTAGAAGGTACTAAATGCAGGTAAACATTCGACTTCAAACAATTTAGCTTGATCTTTGCATTTTGCTGATGTTGCAGTTACGCCAAAAATTTTGCATGCAAATCATATGGCAAAACGTAATAAGATCATCATTTTCACAATGAATGTTGGTTTTGTATCATTTGTTCGGTTTTTGTTCTTCCTTGAATTGTTATTGTCCTTATTGTTGCCTGCTAATACGAAATCTCTTTGCTAGTTTGCAAAGTACCCTTGCTGTGGCACCGAATAAATCATGTAAAATTATTTACTGGTAGCATCAATGTCATGTTAACTCATGTCTTGCCTATGTATAGGCCCCTGGTTCACTATCCTGTCGTTCAAACTTCCCATTCTAACTCTAGATTCTTTTAATATTTATGAATTTGTTCAAGATCTCACCATTGAACTCAGGTATTTAACCTGCCGTTCCAGTACAAAACGCGATGAATCCAGTGCTTTGCATGGGTAATGATTATGAGATAGTTTTCTCCTGTCTTGTAAATGCATCGCTTTTGCAGACCTTCCTATGTGGGACTGGAGGCAACATCTTAACTCAGAAACTTGTCCATGACAGGAGCTAGAGAGGAAAGTAGTTAACAGTTTCAATGAAAGCAATAATTATGTGTTTGTCTATAATTGCCAAAAGCTGTCCACCACATGCTTGAGAGGACATACTTAATTCAATACCCTCTAGAAGAAGAAGGCACCAGTTCGTGTGCATTATTGACATTCATTACCGACCAAATCACGAGCAACCAACTAATTTGTCAACACTAAATTTACAGATATTTGACCCCATTGACAGCTACGAAATTCCGATCAAAGTTCGATGACGCCACTGATCCGAGCCTTCTCTTCATAGATATCGCAAAGTGAGGAATACATAGTTGCAGTAGCACACATTCTGATGAAATTGTCACCGTTGGCCAGTACTTCTGCTGAAGTGCAGGAAGGGGGTAGATTCAGATTTGCTAAATAATTTTTGGCCCGGACCCAGTGGATGATTCACATTAAGCTGCAGAATAAAGGGTTTCAGTTTGTACGTTCCTCCTGAATTGTTTGAGTACCTGATTTGCTTAATTTCATGGTAGCCTGACAGATAAACAGCTCTCTGCATTTATGAACAATTTGCATTCTCTCCCTCCTGCAGAAAGAGCTTCTGGCACGTAACTTCGGTTCATCTGTCACTGGAATGAGGAGGAAGAAGAAGGGAAGGTTTTCGCATGGAAAACTTCATCGGCCGGTAGGGGGACATGCGTAGTTTGCCTCTGGTCAGCTGAAAGCTATAGATCTTCTTTGGCTTCAGCACCGTTTTTGGCTCAATGAATGATCAGATAAGTTGGTCCACTGTCATGGTAGGGGACCACTATATAAAGATGACAGAAGTTCATCCCAAAAAAGGAAAAAAAGAAGAAGAAGAAGAGAGAGACAAGGATGATCGAAAGGGGAAGGGTAGGGAGGTGGTTGAAGAGTTAATTACAGCTCAAAGTTCGTGTGCTTGCATAGTTCTTAAAAGATTGAACGTGACCAGCAGATCAAATTGCTACCATGGTGAAGGACCCCGGCCGTCCAATTATCATGAAAGCTCGTGTGCAAAATAAATGGGTATGGTCCTTCCGATCGAAAAGGCTATGATTTGAAGGCAAAACAATCTTTTTTAAAGGTCAGGGGCGGTGATTTTGTTGGAAAGTTTTTTTTTAAATAAAAAATTATTGAAAAAAATACAAAATCCCCCATTGTGATTTGTGATTGAGACAAATTGTATTATGTACTTTTGTTAGGATAATTAACCCTCTTATGGTGTACTCCGTTAACTATAGGGAGTTACGACGTTAATTTCTTTTTTTTTTTTTTTTCATTTTTAGTCTCAATCTTTAGCCGTTTAATCATTTTGATTATAATCTTTTTTCTTTTATCATTCCTACTCTCAACTTTTCATTTTGTTTCATTTTAATCCTACCTCGGAGTAGGGGTCGAGGTCGCCGATTGGTGGCCCCAACCCCCAAATCGCCGAGGAGCTTCGAGTCGGAGTTTCCGATTGATTCACGGGCTGGGGCCACCAATTGATGACCCCAACGCCTCCACAGAGGTCGCTAGGATCATTACGTAAAGCAACAACGGCTACTTAAAAAGAAGAAGAAGATATTAAAACGGGTTATGGTTGATCAGTACGTTACTGGTGACGACGCTGATGACAAGTGGCAAAGCTCGATGATGGCGAGAGAAATGAAATCGAATCAGCCCTATGGTTGCATCTGGGGAATGACAAAGAAGAGGACCAGAGGTGCCTTTGAGACAATCTACAACACCGATCAAAGAAGAGTCTTCACGTCATCTGACCATCAAGAAGTCGAGGAAGGCTGCTGTACTTGTCTGGAATGGGATGCCCCCCATCGATCTCTGGCTTGGGCCATGCAGGGATCTCCCTCAAGATGTCAATAACAACATCGAGGGCTTCGAAGGAACTGACATTCTACTTGTCTGCGAGAAGTATTTGACTGCGAATGACGTCAAGAAAGAAGAGAGCCGTCTCCTGATGCCTGAGTCAGTGATCAAATCATCCTCGTTCCTGAATGATCAAGAGCGGGGATCACTCGTTTTTGTGGATGATTGATGTGTTGGGTATCCCTCTAATTTGGAGGAAGTTGGGCTCAATTGTATTGGACTTTTATCGGGCTTTAATAAGCCCAAGAACCCAGTTTTGTTAGGGTTAATATTTCAGCAAACTAGCTGAGGAATAAATAGCAGCAGAACAGCTGCAGATTAGCGGGTGTGCGGCAGCAGCAGACAGAAGCAGCAGATCAGCAGAAGCAGCAACAAAAGAACAGAGCAAAATCGGATAAACAGGGGCAGCGCGTAGCTGGAGATAAAATCTCGATCGGGACGTCAAACGAACTCCGATTGGGACGAAATTTTGATAGCAGCTTCACAACACGTGGGGCTAAGTTCTGAACGGTCAGAATTTCTATTCGAGCTCTGTAGGTGCTGTTTCAGCTGACTTTGTGAACCACCCGGTGTGGGTGACGAATTTAGTGTTTGGGTGATCCAAGAGAGTGTTTCTCTTGAGTTTGGTGATCCAAGGGTTTACCCTTGATGAAAGACATTGTATAACCTTCATTCATAGTGGATTGTTGATTCGGAGTTGGTCCCGTGGTTTTTCCCCACATCGGGGTTTTCCACGTAAAATTCTTGGTGTTCTTTTACTTTACTGCTTATTGGTTGATTTGATTAGTTCCTATCTCGATTACACTAGTAGGGGAGGAAGATTAATCGCTGCGTTATTATTTGGTTAAGTACATCCCTTCCCAACAAGTGGTATCAGAGACTCGGGTTAGAGAAGTTTTGAGTTTTTCGGTGTTTTCGAGATGGAGGAATCTACAGGATCTATGTTCAAGTTGAATGCAACCAACTACTCTATATGGAAGTCTCGGATGGAGGATCTTCTATTTTGCAGGGATTTGTACGATCCCATTGAAGGGGATTCCGCGAAACCCAAAGATAAGGATGACAAGGCTTGGGAACGCACAAATCGGAAGACTATTGGTTTGATTCGGCAGTGGATAGACAATAGTATTTATCATCATGTTGCTCAGGAGACAAATGCAAAAGCTTTGTGGGATAAATTGACAAATCTCTATGCGAGGAAGACACCGCAAAATAAAGCATTGCTCGTGAAGAAGCTGGTTCATCTTCGTTTTCAGGATGGAGGTGATATGGCTGCGCACATGAGTAATTTCCAGGATATTATTAACCAGTTGACGAACCTGGAGATAATATTACCCGATGAGTTGCAGGCTTGTCTACTTTTAGGGACTCTACCGGATAATTGGGACACACTCGTGGTTGCATTAAGCAATTCTGCGCCAAACGGGAAGCTATCGTTGGCCACGGTGACAGACAGTTTATTTAATGAGGAGACTAGAAGGAAAGGCTCGGGGATTTCCATTCAGTCTGAAGCCTTGGTTACTGAACAACGGGGAAGAAGTCAAAGCAGAAATTTCTCTTCCAAGCATAGTAACTCACGTGGCAAATCGAGGGGTAGATCAAAGTCGAAGACGAGGAAAGTGGTCACTTGCTATCACTGTGGAAAGGAGGGACACTACAAAAGGGAGTGTAGAGCTCTGAAGAAAAATCAGAATGGCAACGGTGAGAGCAAGAAGGAAGAAGGCACTACAGCAGTAGCATCTGATGAAGAGACCTACATCATTTGTGATGAAGCCTATGTGAATTTCACATGTCAGGACTCTACCTGGGTTGCAGATACAGGTGCCTCGTTTCATGTCACTCCTCATCGGGATTTCTTCTCATCTTACACTACCGGAGACTATGGTTATGTGAGAATGGGGAATGGACAGTCATGCAAGATTGTCGGTACTGGTGATGTCTGTTTAGAGACCGAGCTTGGCTGCAAGTTGCTTCTGAAGAAGGTGAGGCATGTTCCAGAAATTCGCCTTAACCTAATCTCGACGGGTCAGCTTGATGATGAAGGCTACAGTAACGAATTTAGCAATGGGAGATGGAAGCTCTCCAAGGGTTCGTTGATTGTGGCACGGGGTCAGAAGACCGACACTCTCTACAGGCTGCGTGCCAGACACAATTCCGGTCAAATTAATGTTGTTGAGGATTATCCTATCGAGCTATGGCATAGGAGACTTGGGCATATCAGCGAGAAAGGTATTCAAATTCTTGCTAGAAAGCAGTCTTTGCCCGTTAAAGGTATGCACTTGAGCACTTGTGATCACTGTTTAGCTGGTAAGCAGAGGAGAGTTTCTTTTGTTAGAAGTCGTCCCTCTAGATGCGATCATATACTTGACCTTGTGCATACTGATGTTTGTTTCATGTCGGATAGATCTCTTGGTGGTGCTCTCTATTTTGTGACCTTTATAGATGATTACACCAGGAAGGTTTGGGCTTACCCTATGAGAACTAAAGATCAGGTGACTGAGATTTTCAAGAACTTCCATGTAGCAGTGGAAAGAGAAACGGGCATGAAGCTGAAATGTGTAAGAGCTGATAATGGTGGTGAGTATAGGGGTCCTTTCGAGAACTATTGCAGGACTCACGGTATCAAACTTGAGAAGACGGTACCGAAGACACCACAACAGAACGGGCTTGCAGAGAGAATGAACCGCACAATTGTTGAGAGAGTTCGTTGTATGCTTTCTCAGGCGAAACTGTATAAGCCTTTCTGGGGCGAGGCAATGAGGTCAGCGGTTGATCTTATTAATCTTACACCGTCAGTTGCACTTGATGGAGATGTACCCCAGCAGGTGTGGACCGGCAAGAAAGTATCATACAAGCATCTCAGAGTCTTCGGGTGCAGGGCATCTGTTCACATTCCTCGAGATGAAAGATCAAAACTTGATGCCAAGGCAAAACAGTGCATCTTCTTGGGTTATGCACATGAAGAGTTCGGGTACAGGCTTTGGGACCCTGATAGCAAGAAGATCATCAGGAGCAGGGATGTTGTCTTCTTTGAGGACCAGACAATCGAGGATTTGCAAAAGTTAGAGAAGGCCAGAGCAGACAATCCTCACGAGATCTCTATTCCTGTACCGGTTGATGTAGAGCATCCAGTGGAAGAGGTACCTGGTGAGTATGAAGAAACCACGACTGGGGGTGAGATTCCTCAGGTAGATGATGATGTGACTACGGATGATACAGGCTCGCGGTTACAGTTAGGGCCTGCAGATCTACCTAGACAATCTGATAGAGTAAGACGACCATCTACAAGATATCCGCCTCATGAGTATGTGCTATTGACTGACGGGGGAGAACCTGAGTGCTATGATGAAGCTGTGGCACATGAGCACAAGGAGCACTGGTTGAAGGCGATGAATGAGGAGATGAACTCCTTGTCTGAAAATCACACGTATGACCTAGTGAAGCTACCGCAACGTAAGAGAGCATTGAAGAACAAATGGGTCTACAGGTTGAAGACAGAGAACTCGCGACCTCGATACAAAGCTCGGCTGGTAGTGAAAGGTTTCAACCAGAAGAAAGGAGTTGACTTCGAGGAGATCTTCTCGCCCGTTGTCAAGATGTCATCGATCCGAGTTGTTCTCGCACTGGCAGCTAGTCTGAACTTAGAGATCGAGCAGCTCGATGTAAAAACAGCTTTCCTGCATGGTGACTTGGAGGAAGAAATATATATGGAGCAGCCTGAAGGATTCCGAGTTAAAGGTAAGGAGCATTTGGTGTGCAGGCTGAGAAAGAGCTTGTATGGGCTTAAGCAAGCACCTCGGCAGTGGTACAAAAAGTTTGACTCTTTCATGTTGAGCCATGGCTACACACGGACAACTTCAGATCATTGTGTGTTCGTGAAACAATTCTCGGATGGTGATTTTATCATTTTACTGTTATATGTGGATGATATGTTGCTTGTTGGTCATGATATGAGCAAGATTGCAGAGTTGAAGAAAGAGCTCAGCAAGTCCTTTGCCATGAAGGATTTGGGACCGGCAAAGCAGATCCTTGGGATGCATATTTCTCGTGACAGATCAAGTGGAAAACTTTGGCTTTCTCAAGAGAAGTACATCGAGAAGATTTTGGATCGGTTCAACATGGGTAATGCTAAACCAGTTTCATCACCACTTGCTTCTCATTTCAAACTTAGCTCGAAGCAATGTCCTACAAGTGAGAAGGAGAAAGAAGAGATGAAGAAAGTTCCTTACTCATCAGCTGTAGGAAGTTTGATGTATGCCATGGTCTGTACAAGACCAGATATCGCTCATTCTGTTGGTGTGGTTAGTCGTTTTCTCTCCAATCCGGGGAAAGAGCATTGGAATGCAGTTAAGTGGATTCTGAGGTATCTCAGAGGAACATCCAAGGTGTGTTTACACTTTGGCACTGGTAAGCCGGAGTTAGTGGGCTATACGGATGCGGATATGGCAGGAGATATTGATTCCCGGAAATCTACTTCGGGATACTTGATGACTTTTGCAGGGGGAGCTATCTCATGGCAATCAAGGCTTCAAAAGTGCATCGCTTTGTCTACAACGGAAGCCGAATACATTGCGGTGACCGAAGGTTGTAAGGAGATGTTGTGGTTGCAAAAGTTTTTGCAGGAGTTGAGCTTGAAGCAAGAAAGGTATGTTCTACACTGTGATAGTCAAAGCGCCATTCATCTTTGCAAGAATCCCACTTTCCATTCGAGGTCGAAGCATATCGATATCAAGTTTCATTGGATTAGAAATGTGTTGGAGTCCAAGCTGGTGAAGCTAGACAAAGTGCACACTGATGAGAATGGAGCTGATATGATGACAAAACCTCTCGCTAGGGAGAAACTTCATGTTTGCCGAAGTATAGCCGGTATGCTTGAAGCCTCCAAATAGTCGGGAGGGGGAGTTTGTTGGGTATCCCTCCAATTTGGAGGAAGTTGGGCTCAATTGTATTGGGCTTTTATCGGGCTTTAATAAGCCCAAGAACCCAGTTTTGTTAGGGTTAATATTTCAGCAAACTAGCTGAGGAATAAATAGCAGCAGAACAGCTGCAGATTAGCGGGTGTGCGGCAGCAGCAGACAGAAGCAGCAGATCAGCAGAAGCAGCAACAAAAGAACAGAGCAAAATCGGATAAACAGGGGCAGCGCGCAGCTGGAGATAAAACCTCGATCGGGACGTCAAACGAACTCCGATTGGGACGAAATTTTGATAGCAGCTTCACAACACGTGGGGCTAAGTTCTGAACGGTCAGAATTTCTATTCGAGCTCTGTAGGTGCTGTTTCAGCTGACTTTGTGAACCACCCGGTGTGGGTGACGAATTTAGTGTTTGGGTGATCCAAGAGAGTGTTTCTCTTGAGTTTGGTGATCCAAGGGTTTACCCTTGATGAAAGACATTGTATAACCTTCATTCATAGTGGATTGTTGATTCGGAGTTGGTCCCGTGGTTTTTCCCCACATCGGGGTTTTCCACATAAAATTCTTGGTGTTCTTTTACTTTACTGCTTGTTGGTTGATTTGATTAGTTCCTATCTCGATTACACTAGTAGGGGAGGAAGATTAATCGCTGCGTTATTATTTGGTTAAGTACATCCCTTCCCAACATGATGAGACATATTATTCTTTGTTGTAAATATATTGTGGATTAATCTAAATCTATGTCGATATTCTATTTTGCGTGATTATTTTCGGTTTTATTTAGCGAGACAAAAAAATTTACATGTTCCAATAGGGTACTCGGAACTTATGATATACTACAGGTTTTGGGTAAGTTCCGATTCCAGGATTCAATAGGGTAGGTTCGGCTACAAAATATTGAAACCTGTTCCTTATAAGGTAGAGTCCAAGTATTGTGAAAAAAACAGGGTATCCGGACCGGATCACTCATACCCACGGAGGACGCCGGCGACCTTGGTAGAGGGGTCGGGGCCGCCAATCCTCCTTTCATTTTGATTTTCTTTTTAAGACTAAAATGAAAAAAAATGAAAAGTTCAGGATATAAATGATAAAAGAAAAAAAATTTAGAACCAAAATGATTAAAAGACTAAAGATTGAAGACTAAAAATAAAAAAGCTAACGCCGTAATACCCTATAGCTAAAGGAGTAACCATAGGGGCTAATTGTCCATAATAGAAGCACATGGTGCAATTTGTCCCGACTTCAAATCACAATGGTGATTTTGTACTTTTCTCAAAATTATTTAATTTTTTAAGTTTCTATAAGTGTTTCGAAGGACGATCCATCTAAATTTAAATTACTTTTTCCGATCCAAAACTTTTGGACTGGCTTCCAATGGAATTTTATCCGAAATTTTCGAGAGAAACATTCCAAAGAATGCTGAAATTTCTGGTTGCGCAACTTCATGGCTCTGGTGGTTCAGTATTCGGCCCGTGTCGGAAAGACATGTTGTTTGTGACTGACTGGTCTCCTTTCGAATTCTATCCCGCCGTGTTATGCAAACGCAATAATTTTTTATGGATCATAATAAATTTTGTTTTCCTAAAACAAATTGACATGTCAACCACCTCTTGCTGCTGCCTATTCGTATACCCTGAAAATATATATATTCACATGAACACAAAGTTGTCCTCCAATACGATCTGTAGCAACAGAGAAAGAGGAAAACAGGATGAGGATTTGTTCCATTTTGCTTCTGATAGGAACAGTTATTCTCGTGGAGGTTTGTGTTGGGGTGACTGAAGCTCAGCTCAGCTATGGCTACTACAGGACTTCATGTCCTAACTTGGAGACCATCGTGAAAGCCGAAGTCCTGAGCAGTTCGCTCGTCGACTCCACTTCTCCGGCCGCACTTCTCCGGCTCATGTTCCACGACTGCCAAGTTCAGGTGACCAGTACAGATCATGACTCCGACGATAAGTTTGATTTTTTTCCTCCACTTTCCTTCAGCATTGTTATAATTATAAATTCCTGCGTGTAACGCATTCGACTCAATATGTATATTGGGACTCACACCGCAACATTGATCATAACCTGCAGGGTTGTGATGCTTCCATCCTTCTTGATCCAAACGGGCCAATGCAAGACTCGGAGATGATCTCCTCGAGGAACTTCGGCATCAGAAAGAGAGAGGTGATTGGTCACATAAAGTCAGTTGTGGAAGTCGCATGCCCGGGACAAGTCTCTTGTGCAGATATCATCGCATTAGCAGCGAGAGACTCCGTGGCTCTTTCAGGAGGACCCCATATTGCCGTTCCACTGGGGAGGAAAGACTCGAGGACCTCGAGCTCCCACATGGCTGACGCTCGTCTCCCTTCTCCGAGTATCTCCGTGGATGAGTTTCTTCGGACTTTCATGTCTAAAGGAATGAGCCTCGAGGAGTCAGTTGCGATCATAGGTAATCTTTTCATGAAACAATAACAACCCAAGCCGCTTTCTTCTTTCTCGTGGCTGAATCACCAAAGAAACATTTGAGATGAGATTCGGAAGTCCTTATTAAACATGAATCAACCAAAACTAATCATTTTGGGTCTCGCATATTGATTGATAACGACCTGTAATAATAAACTGAGACTCCGCTTGGAATTAATTCTGGTAAGAGATGATTGAATTTATTTCGTTTTAGTCCAAACCAATTCAATTATAAACGAATTTTGTCGTTTCAATATTAATGGATTTAACTAAAATAAATTGAATAATATCATTTGGAGTACGTTAAATTGGTTAAATGAAAACCGTAACCGTACCATAATTCCACCACCGTCGACATTCCTGAACCATGAATCCAGTTCACCTAATAATTTCTTTTTCGAAAGAAAATATAAGTTGTGAAATAAACTCAGCCTGCAACCAAGTTGATAGTTCTAATCTACAGTGAGAAGAGTACTTGAGATTGTTTATTTTCTCATGTATAGGTGCACATACCCTCGGAGCAGGACATTGCATCAACATAGTCAATCGGCTTTATGATGCGAAACCGGATGATCGTTACTTGAACCTTGCATACGATGCCACACTTAGGCTCAAGTGTCCAATCCAGGTTCCTCTCACCAATCTCACCATTGTGTCCAACGACCTGACCCCAGTGGCGTTTGATAACCAGTACTACAGAGACCTGGCGGCGGGCAAGGGTCTGTTCCTAATCGATTCAAGGCTCTGGGGAGACTCCCGGACTGCGCCGGCTGTCTGGCGGTTTGCAGCTGATCAGGAGTACTTTTTCCAGGTCTTCTCCTCTGCTTTTGTCAAGCTGTCCTCGACTAACATTCTCTTGCGATCAAAGGGCGAGATCAGGAGGCATTGCTATCGCGCGAACTGAATATCTATTGTGTCGACACTTCGATGATATCAAGAGTACAAATGGATGTGAATCTTCTATATATAACACAAATACAAGTTCATAGTCCTTTTTTATTTTTTATTTTTTCCGGATTTAGATATGAACTTGGAAATTCTGTGATTTTCGTGTTCATAATGGTTCATCTTTTATGAATATAGCTGTTTATGATTGGCAGAATAAAATCAGAACTTTATATAAATGAAGTCACATGGCATTGACAAAGGAAAGAGTCGAGCAATTCATGAATTTCTTCGTCTGAGATTTCTGAGGGGCCACCATCTGAATCCCGTGCAGCAAAAAACTATATGTTTGCCTATAGCTCTGGGGAAATGTCTGTTGAGTTTTTTCTGCTGTGTCCCACATTTCTGATCGTACCAAAAACGAATTTGGCAAGATGCCCCCCCTCACGCAAATTACAAATTAGGGTCCCAAGAGGTTTGATATGGATCGGGATCTCGATTGCAGGGTTGGGGCCTGTTGACGCGAGGTCGCAGTGGATGCGACCTCCAACTACTGTCATATCATGTCTTTTTTTTTTTTTGGTGAATTAGGGGAACAAAGCCTAACATATTATGATCTTTCTTATTGTAGTATATTGCATGATAATCTTTTTTAAATATAAATTATGGAACAAACTTGATAGCGACCTGGATTTGGGCCCATCGCTGAGTGGGCGTTGGAAGTCCATTGCAAGTCCAGCGAAGGTCCAGTCAGACTTGAATAATGCCCGTGGAACAAGTACTATAGATACACTTTCCTTGATTGTCGAATTACGAAATACTCACAGGATATCGAGGATCTCTACACCACCCCCGATCTCCCATTGTGCAAACACGTGAATTGCTCGCGGTTTATTGCGGATTTTCCTACTCTGTCACAAAAACATAATAAATACTCAAAGTCAGATGTCAACTGATTAATAATTTATCACTAAAGATATCAAGCATTTTCTTTGTCATTATTTCTTATCCATGGGTATTAATAATTAATATACTTATATAATCTCTTTTTTATTTTAATTTTGCGTAGAAAGAATATGGATTTATTGATTTTCTACCTTTTACTCTCCATCTTGATTTATTCTTTATTTCTCCATTATTAATTGTTGATAAATTTTTTCGGTAGAGTAATTGTTGATAAATTTTCTTTGGGTGAAATGATCGCTGATCGATTTAATATGAAAGGGGAAGGTTAATCTTTAAAATTAGATGGTAGTGACAATCTTAAAATCTCACATGGTATTTGTTACGATGCACATGCATTTACCTTCCATATAATTAATTCCATGCAATGGGTTTTCAAAGCTAATTCAACGTTAGAATCTAACAAGACTGACGTTTCAAATTATAGAGTAATCGCAACTTAAAATCTCATAGTCTCCAGGGTCAAGATTCCTGGCCGTGAGGGCCCTGTCATTGGCTTGGCTCCAACCCTGCAAACCTCCCCACCAGGGATGGATCCGTGATTTCAATTGAGGAGCGAACTCTTTGAGGAGGACATAGAATGATAATGTTTATGATTTAGGCGGGTGAACATAAGAATTTTCATCAAAAATTGGACCATAATATATAAATTTTCTTATAACATCAAAATTTTAGAGGGGCTATTGCTCCCTCAGTCCTCCTTGGTCCATTCTTGCTCCCCGCACTGCATCTTGCAGCGCCTACCCCTCCTGCTGGTGTCAACCAACCAAAGGGCAAATCAAGACCATAAAATTTAACGGTGCGTTTGGTTTCAGAGTTAAAGTAATTTTGATTTTGATTGTCGAAAAGGACAAATGTTGTGTAGTGTGTTGAGTTAAAGTTAAAGTTAAAATTTTTGACTCGAGAAATATGTATTTTTATTGTGTAGTGGATTGAGTTAAAATTAAAGTTAAAATTTTTTTGATTTTAATCCTGAAAACAAACGGGCAATAAGGTCGGGTCTATCATAGAAGGGGGCAATGAATGTGGGGTATCCAAAAACGGCTCAAGGGAGAAACGAGAAACCCCGTAAGGACAATTTCAGTCTTCGCTTTATGAAAATGTCCCAGTCAGTAAGTTAGTAAATTTCCAGCTGCAAATATATAATAATGAAAATACAGATATGAATAGGTCTAGAAAGGTTCATATCTCATGTCCTTTAATTCCTTGGATTCATTTTATTGATTTTTTTTTTTATAACTCTGGCCAAACTCGTAAGAATTCCAGCTTGAGTCCACGAGCTTGCGGTTGGTATGATTTCAAAATCCGTGATGATTGTGTAAACTAAATGAGATAATGAAAATGTTGTGGTAGAATTCAAGTACGATGCGTTTTAATGTGGTGGAATTGAATGCGGCAAGCTTCAAATGAAATAACTTGTCCCTTTCCTTACATTTATTATTTTGATGGTTTCATAGTTTATTTATATTACTAATTTTAATTCCACTAGAACATTAGTAGAATGCCGCATGTTAAAAGGTATAGTAAAGAGCATATGATTTACAACAAACGTTTCATTCAGATAACTTTGCGCATGATTTTCTTATTTAAGATCACGATTGGAAGAACTTTACTTTTTGGTAACCGACCTGGCTCAAACCTAAATTAATCATGGTCCATGGGCTTCTCGAAACCAGGTGCTAGCTGCAGACAAAAAAACAAAAGGCATGCTTTACAGACAACCCGAAAACAAAAGAAGCATGATTTCTAGCTTTGATAATTTAATTAAAGTATGTACAATCGAGATTCAAGGAGATAGGCGAGATAACTTCCACAAAACAAAGAACATGGTTGCCCTAAGTCAGTCTCAACTATAAAATTGGCGAATCATAGAGAAAAATATTCATTGAAAAGAACAAATAATAGTGATGATAATAATTGCAAATTGTTGTGACGACAAACCCTAGGCTAGCTTTATACGCGAGATAGGATGGGACCGAAAATTTCATAAATGTTCAATATTCATAAATTTCATAAATATTCAATATTCGAATCAAGGGTTTGGCGCATGCTAAGATTTAGGATAAGAAGGTCATTGGGGACCAAACTTGGGCGGTGGTGATAGGCGATCCAGTCGAGATGTGTCCGACCAAGACCAACTAAACGCAAACCTTAGCTGCTAAAAGGCAGGTTTTTTTATTTAATGATTTAGATATTGTTTTCCCTAGAGCTTTTTTGATCTTTTTTGTAGATAGCCATCCTAAGGCCTACAGCACAGCCACATGAAATATAATAAAGAGACATAAGATTTCCCAATAATATATCCCATATCTTACTATGTATCCGGGGCTAAATTCTATCATTCAATTGTTTGAAATGTAAGTATGGTATCTTTAACAACCAAATAATAACTCAAGTAAACTAGGTATAATCCCGCGCTTTGTGTGTGTAATGAAATTAATACATAAAAAATTATTCAATTTATGGAAAAAGTTAATATTTTATAAAATATTAACATTTATTTACGAATTGAGAAAATTCTTTTCTTATTTTTTCATGAATAATTTTCGGTGAACATTTTTTCGTGAATAACTTAAATATTTATTTGATATTTTTTTATATTAATTATTAAGTATCATAATTAGATGCAGGTCCTCCTATATTACGCACTTGACAAACATCATTTAATTTATCAAAACACTTTTTTATTTTCTAAGAAGTTATTTAATATATATACATGAACTCTCTTTTTTTTTTTTGAGAAACCTTTTGATGTTTATTCACGATTTTTGATGAAGAATACATATTTTCCGAGCAATCGAAAAGCTGATCAATTATGAACTGAGGGTTTCGAAAAAGTGAGTCGTCGTGTATTCTCGTATCACTCCCTGACTTTTATATGTTATAGTTGATCGTATAAAATGAAAGAAAATGACCTGAGCTCAAATAACGTCCTTGAACGTACTATAACTTTTCTTTTCAACCCACTAAAAAAATGAAAAAATACGATTAGCGAGTCAATTTGCACGTGCAACCATTAACCCTCCTTATGATTTTCCAAAACCACCATCCAATTTCACAAGCATAGGTTCAAACCAGGCATGAGCAGAATATGATTTGATATCGTGAAACCCTAGCTAGTTTCACTCTCCATAGCTTGGGCACCACGAGCTAAGCTATTCCAATATTCTAAATAAAACAGCTCGCTCGGTAATTATTCTCATCACATATCGATTGTCCGGTCCAGCAATCCCAGGTTTACCTTAGATGCTTCAACTTGAACCAGCTCATATCAATCCTTCAATCAGTTGCTAATGCTATTCTGAGTACCCGGCCTTAAACCCTCCAACGCCCCCGTTCCCTTAGAATCTGAACCAATTAATATTTACTCCATTTCTACAGCAGCCACCACCTGCTGCCGAGTTTTCAACTGCTAATACATAAATATATATCTATATATAATATATTCAGGCTAAATATCACCGTCACTTCTTAAATTGTATATAATTTTCAACTGTCACTCCTCAAATTTTGAAATGTATATCACTCTCTAATTTAGTAGAATTTCAAAACTGCCCATAAGAATATCTAAGAAAACCAAAAGATCAAACAAAGGGATATAGAGAAAAGTGCCCGACTCTCTCTTCTGAGTCAAAGGGTAATGGGTGAAATCCTGGGGTGTGCATACAGGGTAAGACTTGAAACCGGTTAAAATCTACCATATATAATGGATAGATTTCGAGTAGGTTTAAGTCTTCAACGTGTAGGATTCGCATGTTAAAGATACGTATGATAGAAATAGGATTCGGTTTTGGTTTTGAGCAACATGTACCCAATCCGGAACCATACAAATAATTAGCATGAGATGTATATAATGGCATTTTTCTTATTCGTATATTTACTTTTTTGTTATGTTATATTTTTAAGTTATACCAATATTTATTTAAGTTATTCTAAACATTGTCACCTTTTTTACTTTCATCTTCGTTCTACTTCGTCTTTTGGCTCCCCCTATTCCAATCAATATTTTTACTCAATTTTTAAATAATTAAATAACATATGCTAAAGGTTGTTCGGATATCTCACTCTTATTTATCTTTTTTTTTTCTTATTCCTCAATTTTTTTTTTCAGCGTACAAAGAGGAGCCGAAGCTCAAAATGGGCAAAGCAACATAAAGTAATTAAATAAAAGAAAAACTAAGCTAAATAGAAGCGGGGTATGGAGGTCCCAACATTATCATCAAAGAGTAGCGTGATGATACCAGCTGGAGGACTAGAGAAAAAGTGACATCCTAATGGCAAATGAAATACCGAATGAGCCATCCAATCTACGTAGGCGTTCCCTTCCGTGAATGAATGATGAAGCTGCACAGACCAATTCCTCTGCAAAATGCCTTTATAATTCAAGACTATCTCAAAGATATGGTGCCAGCCTCTATTTCTGAGAGGCTTGTCCACAAAATGGAGCAGAAGGGTGAAATAGCTGCTATTCCACAAGCAGCTCCTGCCTGTATGATCAATTCCCTCAGCTATGACAGTTTATTGATGGCGATGGAAGGCATACCAATGCCTTTAAAGTTCCAAATCCGACTAATCGTGATGAAAAAGGAAACCCTAAGTTAGTCACTAGAGAAGAAGTTGTCCTTAACTGGCAGTCTGAGAACGCGGTCTCAAAAACCGTGCCCTCTCTTTTATCGGGACTAACGTGGACACCCTCGCTTCAAAAGTCAGCCAGCTTGACAGTAAGGTTGACAAGTACCACCAAAAACCTAGTCACTCCTCCGAGTACTACAGAAGCGTCTTAAGGAGATTCAGGATGCCCATCCTGTCTCCTATTTCTAGATTGACCTGGATCGAAAGGAGGAACAGATTCGCAAACTCAGAAACCATATTGCGACTCTCTCTGGGACTTGAGTACCATCATCGCCAACTACCCTGACCACAAGCCTTTTCAACTTTTTGGAGAGACCAATCGGAGAAAGGAGCAGGACTGCAAGGCCTTGAATATTCTCTCCCTCTCTAAAAGAACAACAGCCTAGGAAGGCTACACTTGTGGAATTAAGGGAAAAGGCGAAACATGCTTCAAAGGCAGCAAAACAAAAGAAAGAAAGAAAGAAAGAAAGAAGGAGGTGTTTGAGATCCCTCTTACGGAGATCCCTTTTGCCTCTAAGCCTCCACTAGAATAAAAGAAAAAGAGGAATGAAGATAGTAAAGAAGAAAAGACACAAGGAGCCTTTATGGTTTTCCCTAAGGAGAATCCTCTTAGCTCATTTATTAAAGAGCAACGCAAAGATGATCAGATGCTGGTAAAGGGTGAAACGTCTGACTCAATCACTGAGGAAGAAGAGTCTGAAGCCTCTCCCGAAGAGTTAGAGGACTCATGGGAGACAAAGGATTCCTATCCCCCGGTAAAGATGATGGCAATGGGAGATAGAGTTGGCTCAGATGACGCCATATCAAAAATGGCGAATCTACCACCTCTAGTGGCAGCAGCAGCACCCTTAAGAGGGAATCTCGTCTTTACTCTAGACGATATCCTTTATTCCAAGTGGCCAGATAGGCTCCAATGTTTGTATTCCAGTTTACTGGGACATTAAGAAACTTGTGGATAAGTTTAACAGAGCAGAACCAACTCTAGTTCCTCATAAAAAGCCCTGCAGAACTCATCCATATTCTGCATGTGTACTTTGTAGGACACCCTGAAGATCTCAGAGAGCTCAAACGAAAAGAGTTCTTTGAGAGGAAATGTTGTTCCTACAAGAGGAAGCATTTGGACTTGCATTTCAAGCACATGGTCCGGCTATTCTATGAGCTTGGTGCAAACATTTCTCTGAAGCAAGTTTTCCTCTCCTCTATTCCTGCATCATTGGCTGGAGCAACGGAACGGCTACTTCAGGCAAGAGGCAAAAGAGTTATTGACTGCACCATAGGAGAAATCCAGCAGGAGATTCATGTAGCTCTCGAAGATGCTTGTATTAAAAAAGAGGCCATAAGAAAAGTCCTGAAAGGTGACAAAGTCAATGGAGAAGGCCTGCAGGCGGCCTGAATTGTATATCAAGTGCTCTTCTAAAGACAAGACTTGTAGCTGCCCAACCAACAAGAAAAAGCACTACAAGAAGTGAAAAATGTCGAAAGCAAAGTCCAGAATATATTCTACAAAGAAATGGAAGTACTTGAGGAAGAAGAGTAAATTTGGAAAGAAGTATACATCCTCCAAGTGGTATATTTGCAATCGACCTAGTCACTTTACCAAGAACTGTCCAAGAGTCCCGAAGCCAGGAGTAAAGCTTGTCCAGTAGTTAGAAACCGCCACAGGGATATCATTGGATAAAGATGATGTGGAATCCTTGTTATCCCTGGATGAAGAAGCTGGACAATTTTCTATAGTAGCTTTGGAAGTTCTCATAAATTCTGACTCAAATTTCTCTGAGTCTGAGTCTGACACCTGTTACATGGCAACTGAGGATACTGATCGTGAAGGGATTAACTTGGTGAATTTAGTTCCTCATATTCCAGTTTCAGTCTACATCTCCAAATACGCGATGCCTATTAAGGTTATTGCGTTCTTAGACACTGGAGCTGCCCAGACCATCATGAACCCGGAGGTAGTACCAAAAGAGTGTTGGAAGCCGCATACTAAGTACTTCAAGAAGAACGAGGACATAAACCCTACCGAGGCCAGTCACTCAGGAATGAATCTTAAGCATTAGAAACTTGCTACCGCCGAATGTGCTGAGCTGCTCCAGCAAGATCTCATAGAGTCCTCTGATTCACCATGGCCTGTGAGGCATTTTATGTAAATAAGCGGTCTGAGCTAATCAGAAGAAACCTGCAGTTGGTTATCAACTACTAGCCCCTCAACCATTTCTTACAGGATGACAAGTTTCCATTGCCGAATAAACAAGCCCTCTTCTGCAGCCTTTCAGAGGCAAGGTGTTCTCCAAGTTTGACATGAAGGTGGGTTTCTGGCAACTAAGGATTCATCTAGAAGACAGGCCCAAGACTGGGTTATGTATCCCAAATACCCATTACCAGTGGAAGGTCAAGCCTTTTGGGCTTAAGACAGCACCATCAGTGTTCCAGAAGGTCATGTGTCGGGTTTTCAGTCCAATTATGGACCAAGCCCTTGTGTATATTTAGGGGTGGCAATTCGTATCATGTCGTGTTTATACGTGTCGTGTTTAAACGGGTTTGTGTCATTGAAGTCAGTACCTGTACACGACACGATTATTAAACAGGTCAGGTTTCACATACACGAACACGACACGTTTATATCCGTGTCAACCCATACACGACACGTTTAAACCTATTTATCGAAATGTGTCATAATAGGTACACGTATACACGATACGATTATTACACGGGTTAAATTTGAACACGACCGTTTATACCCGGTAACTCAGACACGATTTTTGTAAATGTTTAAACACGAATTGAGACAATGAAAATGATATAGAAAGTTCAAAAATTCAATAGGGACATTACCAGGGAAAATAATTGCAGATAACATAAATGAAAATGACATAGAAAGCTCGAAAATTCAATAGATTACCGTGTAAGAGAACATACCAAGGTTTTTAGAACGCGAAAATATTCCAATTGAATATTAATCTGTACGAACAAGAAAATTAACATAGCTAGTGAGGTGCATACTGAGCCAGAGAACAAAGATCAAAGAAAAGGACAATCAAGCACTGCCCGTCCAAACCATTTACTGACAGTCTTTCAGAGAACAAAATCAATAATCCTTATGGATTCGCATCAAATGAGTAAAGAACATTTTCTTCTTCTTCTTCATCCACCAAGCGAGTTTAACCAGAAGACTGAAGACACAAGTCCAAGAATCGCACAGCTTCTGCTTCAATGCTTCCTCCTCCTTCACCACCTTTGATGCTGCTTCCTAGGCCTAAAAAGTTTTAGTATAAGATATCAATAGAGAGAAGGAGAATTCAAGATAACAATCTGGGACTACAACTATTTATAAACTGCCAACAAAAACACCAATTCCCGAAAATCCACAACCATGCAAGGATTCGCGATATTCATTGAAAGCAAGAACTTGAAATAACCCAGAAGCTCAATTTGCTAAAGACACCCAACTAACTATATAGGCATGAATCTTCCTTAATTACATGATCTTGCAAGAACCTAAGTTTGAATTTTTCAAGAACTCCACAACGTATATTCTTTAAAAACAAGAACTTGAAACAACCCAGAAGCTCAATTCAGTAGAGACGCCCAACTAACTATACCGACATGAATCTTCGACAAACAAAATCCAGACAAATACCACAAATTCCAATTAATTCCACCCCAAGAGATATTCCAATGAAAAAATCATTATCCCTAAATAAAACAAACAATGAGAAATTGGTTAAAGTTTAGAAATACTTCAATTTACAATATTCATCTATATATCTAGAAAAGGCAGACACAATACTCAAAAGACTTAAATAGGTTCGCAATATATTAGAAAGCTCTGTGTTGCAAATAGGTGGTCCATCAACATATCAGTTGCATTAGTGTTTTTTCCTTCCATAACTCTACCATAAAAGATTTTTCGTTTACAAGCATATGATCAAAACAACTAGAGGCCCCACTCCAACAGATTAATTATGTGCAGATACATTCAAGCTAAAGGACACAGTATCAAGACGACCATTCAAACTTTCGAGATCCAATATAGGCCTCAGGAACCAGCTTCTGACATGTTAAAAAATTGTTATGTTAAAGAAGTTAGAGATGCTTTCAACAAAGGAATCCCAAATATCTTGAGCCAATAGACGATAACAAATAGAACAACAATAGGAGAAAACAAATGAAGCTAATGGGGTTTCAGGGGATCATTAAACTTCCAAAAATCGTGCAAGTTCCAAACATTCTCTACAAAGGGTAGTCTACTCAGGGCAACTTGTGCAAGATTTCAATTTTAGGAGACAAAGAGCTAATCCCTACCAAAATGCCGTCACCAAGAAGAAAATGCATGAACCCCAACAACAAATGCATTTCAAGAGCCATTCTTGAGCTCATCTTGAATGAGTTGCATAAAACATTAGTCGTTCAAATGTCCCTATTCTTCTAAGGGGAAGAGAGGGTGAAAGAGAGAGAGAGGTGGAAAAGAGTACCTTGAGCTTGAAGTAGAGCTGCGGAGGGGGTCACCGGAGCAGGAATCTCCAGATGGAGGAAAAGCAGAGCAGGGGAAAGCAGTGGAAAAGCAAGATGAAAACCACAGGAGGAACGGTGAAAAGAAGGGAAGAGGCTAGAGGCCAAAGGGGTCGGGGTCGAGGTCGAGGTCGCCCGGAAGGGAAGAGGCCAGAGGATCGGGGTCGGGGTCGAGGTCGCTAGAATGGAATCGTTCTGTATATCACAGCAGAAGGAATGATCGAAGGAAAGGAAATTAGGTTAGGGAATTGCGAATTAGGAATCGAATGTTAGGGTTACATAAAGGATATTTTGGCCAATTCATATACATAAACGGGTAAACGGGTTACACGATTATAGTAACACGATTAAACAAGTTTAAGTAAACAGATTTAATCGTGTATAATCGGGTTACACGGGTTTAACACTGTAAGACACGCTTATTAATCGTGTCTAAACGGATTAGACCCGATTATACCGATTATCAAATATGTCCAATCCAAACCTGTTTAACTATGTGTCGTATTCATGTCGTGTTATCATGTTGTGTGAAATATTATCGGCCCTATGTTTATTAATGATATCCTTATGTTCAGTCTATCAGAAGAAGCCCATATCAAACTGCTCTAAAGCTTCTCAGAGATTGTTCAAGCTTATGGAATCATGTTATCCGAAAAGAAAATGGTAGTTGGCCAACGACAAATCAATTTCCTTGGCATGTAGCTTGCCAATGGCCAGTACCAACTAGAGCCACATGTGGTTCAGGAGCACTAAGAAGTCACTCACCAAGAAGTAAGTTCAATAGTTTCTGGTACAGTTAACTACCTTGGGATTTCTTTCCTAAGATAGCCAAGCTCACTCACCCATTGGAGAAGATGCTATAGAAGGACGCTTTTACTTGGGGTCCTACTCAAATGAAGGCGATCAAAGAGCTCAAAGCCCAATTGCAGTCCCTACCTCCACTCCAGATTCCCTCTACAGGGAAAATGATCATCTAGACTAATGCAAGTGATAGATACTGGGGAGCGGTCCTTGAAGAACTCAATGACAAATGCCACATTTATGGTTATAGGAGTGAAAGATTCAAACCGTTAGAACAACACTATCACTCCACTTTTAAGGAGATTCTGGTGGTAATGAATGGAATAAAAAACTTCGAATTCCACCTGGTTGGTCACAAATTCCTAGTGGAAATGGGTATGTCAAGTTTTCCCAAGATGTTGCAATTCAAACAGAAGCAATTACCTCACCTTCAGTTACTCCGGTGGGCAAAATGGTTCAACTGGATAACCTCATGCAAATGGATCTCAATTTGCCTACAGTAGGATAAGACCGGCCTAGTCCAAACTCCTAGCAGGCAACCCAGGCCATTGATCAAGCAGGCCCAAGTGGAACAGCCAACCCGCAAGACCCTAACAACTGGCCTCAACCTATCATACCGACACATTCACATGTCCGTGAATGGTGGGATGACGATCTGATAGTTGACGATATCAATTGGGCTCTGGACAAGATAAAAGATAAGCATAGGAAGATGGTCAACAAAAGGATCATGGGCAGTGATTACAGCAGCAGTGGCTCTGTGGAAAGTGGAGATGACCCCACTACTTCGGCTTAAAATACGTAATTATAGCATGTTATTGTAACAAGTCATTGTAGCAGTTACTGTAGTATTTTGTCTTTTTGTGTCGACATGATTATTTTGCTTGTGATTGTATGAAACTTCCTGTACCCAGGAAATTTCCCGTGTTTACTGTTTTTGTTTGCTTGTACTAAGCTCCGCCTATAAATAACGGGCTTTCTTCTTTGTAATCGACATATTAGAACGAGCAATAAAATACTCCTTCTGAAAAACACTCTCCATGGCTTTCTAAACCACTATCTTCTGGGCAAGGGGTTTTTAGCATTCGATGTAATTCCTCAATACCAGGAGCTAACTCCGAGTATGTTCTGTACTTGCCTCTTTTGAGGATCCTTCACATCAAAAAGGATTTGAGTATGCTCTGTGCTTGCCTCTTATGAGGATCTTGCACATCAGAAATAATTATGTCACTTAGATATTCGATCCGAGATAATCCTAGGGAATCAGTAGCATTAACGGTATAAGTCCAGCGGGTCTGTGACGGAACGCAGGGGCTTGAGCATGTTGCCCGGGAGAGGCGTTGAAGCTCGCCAAAAGCGTATGGTCACAGATTGCTCTGGGCTTATGTCATTAATCCTATTGCATCTCCCTAGCCTCACCTAGAATTGGTATCAGAGCCTGCTTTTGTTGGATTACTGAAGAACTCTTCCCACAATGCCTGGAGTTTACAAACATCATGACTTCCTCTTCTGCAACTACTCCCTCTACTACTGATGTCGCCCTCTCCGTTGAAACTCCTTTCCAGAAGTCCTTCGAAAGTAAATTAGATGCCCTCTATGAGGTATCTTACCTTAGTGAGAACGATAAGATTTCTTCCACCAACCTCCCTCCCATAAACCTTTATACAACCTTCTCTAAACAACCCTCTTTCTCCCCCATCAGAAGTATCCGACATCTCATTCGTCAGTCTCCTCACCGGGTCAAGGAATATGTCCAGTCTACGAGGTTTGACCAGCATCCTATTCAGGTCTCGAAAGCTAAACAGTTCATGACTCTTCAGATCCCTCAAGAGTTTCCACGACAGTGGATCTCTCAGGGGTATACTCATCTTCACTGCGGTGCAATCCGACTTGCCGACAGGAAGGGTTTTACCCATTGTGGCACACATGACTTTGTTAGATACCAGATTTCTAGAGTACCAGCACGCATTGGGACAATAGAGACTACCCTTGATGCGAGGACAGTCTTTGTCACCTTCTTCCCCAAACTTGGGTTCGGAAGACTGGATCGGCTGAGCATTCTGGTGGAGACGCTCATAATTGGTGACCCAAGTCTCCAGGAACAGCTTCACAAGATCAACTCAGTTTGCGAATCTCTTCCCCCTTTCGATCCAAATCAATATGGAAATAGAAGACAGGAGGGGCATCCTGGATCTCCTTAAGACGTTTCTGAAATGTACAGAAGAGTGATTGGATCTCCTAATGGTGCCGGTCAACCTTGCTATCAAGCTGGCTGACTTTTGAAGTGAGGGTGTTCACTTTAGTCCCAATGAAAGAGAGGGTACGGTTTTGTGAGACCTCATTCTCAGACTGCCAGTTAATGACAACTTCCCTTCTAATGACTGACTTAGGGTTTCCCCTTTCATCTCGGTGAGTTGGCTTTGGAACTTTAAAGGCATGAGTATGCCTTCCATCGCCATTAGTAAACTTTCCCAGCTGAGAGAACTGGTCATCATAATTTGGCGAGGTTGGACAGAGCATACAAGAGGGAGCTGCTTGTGGGATGGCATCTATTTCACCTTTATGTTCCATTTTGTGGACAAGCCTCTCAGAAATAGAGGCTGGCACCATATCTTTGAGATAATCCCCAATTTCTTCATGATTCTCCCATGTCTGCTTTCTTACCCACTTGAGAATGAGTTTGTAGCAGGGTAGCACATTCTTTTCTGGACTGTCGATAAATCTGTATCTACACCCGTGTCTGGTTTGGGATCTATGTTCTTTTTGGCCTCCTCAAAGCAAGGAGGTTCTTTTCTCTTCTTCTTGTAGCATACAACACAGTCGCTACAATCACAGACATCCCAATAATAGTGTTTTCCTCCAGGTTCTCGAAAGAAATACACTAGCATCCTATTACTCATAAATGAATGGATGGGAGGCATCTGCTTCTGCACCTTCGGGTTGTCACCAATTCTAGGTGAGGCTAGGGATATGCAATAGGATTAATGACATAAGCCTAGAACAATCTATGATCATACGCTTTTGGCAAGCTTCAACGCCTCTCTTGGGCAATATGCTCAAGCCCCTGCATTCCGTCACAGACCCACTGGACTTGTACCGTTAATACTACTGATTCCCTAAGATTACCTCGGATCAAATATTTGAGTGACATAGTTCTTTCTGATGTGCAGGATTCTCAAGAGAGGCAAACACAGAGCATACTCGGAGTCAGCTCCTGGTATTGAAGAACTACATTGAACGCTAAGAACCCCTTGCCCGGAAGAGAGCGGTTTAGAAAGCCATGAAGAGTTTTTTTTTTCAGAAGGAGTATTTTATTACCCATTTTGATCTGTCGATTACAAAGGAGAAGCCCGTTGTTTATAGGCGGAGCTTAGTACAAGCAGACAAAAAGAGTAAACACAGGAAATTTCCTAGGCACAGGAAGTTTCCTACAATCACGGGCAAAACAATCGTGCCGACACAAAAAGACAAAATGCCACAGTAACTACTACAGTGACTTGCTACAGTAACATATTGTAATTACGTATTTTAAGCCGAAGTGGTGGGGTCATCTCCACTGTCTACAAAGTCGTTGCTGCTGTAATCACTGCCCATGATCCTTTTGTTGACCATCTTCCTCAGCTTATCTTTTATCTTGTCCAGAGCCCAATTGATGTCGTCATTTGTCAGATCATCATCCCACCATTCACGGACATGTGACTGTGTCGGTAGGATACGTTGAGGCCAGCTGTCAAAGTCTTGCAGGTTGGTTGTTCCACTTGAGCCTACTTGATCAGTGGCCTGGGCTGCCTGCTGGGAGTTTGGACTAGGCCGGTCTTGTCCCGTTGTAGGCGAATTAAGATCCATTTGCATGAGGTTATCCAGTTGCATAAGTGCTTCTGGATCAGGCGAATATGGATCTTGAGAGTCAAGAGGAGGAATTGGGTGTTCCTCGTTATACTCCTTCAGAACTTGTTCAAGTATGGGCCTGGTGCGCTGGTAGTCCTTTGGATAAATCCATTCCATAGGAATATAGGTTGGTGGCCATATGATCTATGGGACTACACCGTTCTTCTCACAGATGATCAGTTGAAATTCTTTGTATTCGTCATCATCATCGAGGATATCTGTGACCAGAGTCTTCCAGACCTCTGAAGAATAGGTCCGTTGGAACTCTGAAGGCTCTCCTTGGGCTCTCCTTGGGCTTGAGAGCTTCTTCGCCTTGTTGGCTCGACATACCACATCTGTTGGAATAGGACAATGAAGTGCCTATTCATTTGTGGTAGTGGCTTTACCATTCTAGCTTCTTGGGTAAAGGTAGCTTCCTACTCCTGAAGTGGCCTAAACCATTCTAGGAATTGGATAAAATGGGTCTCCGAATTCCTAACTTCAGTAGGGTAATTGATCATGTCTCTTACAGTAGTGTAACGCCTGAAGAACCTGATCATCTCCTCTAGTTCAAACTGGATCCCAATGGTATACCTGCGACACACGTACCAGTAGAACCACTTCATGTCTTCAGGGTATGGTGTAATGTCGGAGTGTCTGAATGGATGAATGTACGAGAATTGAGGATGCATCTCGAAGGGTGGGAGAGAGTCCTCCATGGTATCGAAATATCCTCCATTGATAATGCTTGAGGAGATTGCGTGCCTCTGTTTGGAACCGTTTTTCCCACACTAAGTCAGACACTTCAGGGAGGATGTTTCCCCTTATCCTTTCAGGATTTCTCCAATGAACTACTACAACTTGATTTTGTGCTCGTAGGGTTGTGAATTGTAACCTTGAGAACATGCAGATTATAGGCAAAACCTGCAGAGTTTGTTGTTTTAGTGCTTGTTCCTTCCTTGATAAGAAGTCCGCTAGCGTGTTGGCTTTTCCCTTGATGTGCCTGACTTTAAAGTCGAATTTAGAAAACCATTATGCCCACTGAAGCAGCTAAGGGTGAGGCAGTTACTTCAGCTTGAACTGTAACATCTTCGAAAAACTTGACATATCCATTTCCACCATGAATTTGTGACCAACCAGGTGGAATTTGAACTTCTTTATCTCATTCATTAATGCCAGAATCTTCTTAAAGGTGGAGAGATAGTGCTGCTCTAACGGTTTGAATCTTCCACTCCTATAACCATAGATGTGGCGTTTGCCATTAAGTTCTTCGATGAGGATCGCTCTTCAATATCTATCACTTGCATCAGTCTGGAGGATCTTTTTCCCTGTATAGGGAATTTAGAGTGGAAGTAGGGACTGCAATTGAGCCTTGAGCTTTTTGATTGCCTTTGTTTGAGTAAGACCCCAAGTAAGGGAGTCCTTCTTTAACATCTTCTCCAATGGGCGAGTGAGCTTAGCTATCTTAAGAAGGAAATCCCTAAGATAGTTAACCGTACCAAGAAATTGTTGAGCTTGCTTCTTGGTGAGTGATTCCTCAAGGTACTTCAATAGCATCTGAGCCACGTGTGGCTCTAGTTGGTACTGGCCATTGGCAAGCCACATGCCAAGGAAATTGATTCGTCGTTGACCAACTACCATCTTCTTCTCGGATAACATGATTCCATAAGCTTCAATAATCTCTGAGAAGCGTTGGAGCAGTTTGATATGGGCTTCTTCTGATGGGCTGAACAGAAGGATATCATCAATATACACAAGGGCTTGGTCCATAATTGGACTGAAAACTTGACACATGGCCTTCTAGAACAGCGATGGTGTTTTTTTAAGCCTAAAAGGCATGATCTTCCACTGGTAATGGGCATTTGGGATACAGAACCCAATCTTGGGCCTGTCCTCTGGATGAATCCCTAGTTGCTAGAAACCCGCCTTCAGGTCAAACTTGGAGAACACCTTAGCCTCTGAAAAGCTGCTGATGAGGGCTTATTTATTCGGCAATAAAAACTTGTCATCCTGTAAGAAATGGTTGAGGGGCTGGTAGTTGATAACCAACCGTAGCTTTCCTCTGACTTGCTCAGACTCGCAGGCCCATGGTGAATCAGAGGGCTCTATGAGATCTTGCTGGAGCAGCTCAGCACATTCGGCGGTAGCAAGTTTCTGATGCTCAGGATTCATTCCCGAGTGACTGGCCTTGGTAGGGTTGATGTTCTCGTTCATCTTGAATGGCAGCTTCACAAAGAACTGCTCATTTTTCCACAGAGGATGAGGACACTTCTTGAGGAACTCATGATGGGAGTCCGCACAAGATTGTTATTTTAACTCTTGCACCGGTCCACTAAGGATCTGCTTGACTTCGTCTTCTTGTGCCATGAAGAGTCGAGGGATTTGCACATACGGTTGAAAGTAGTGCTTAAAACGGACTCCATCTGGCATCATCCTGAGCTCATTGACTTGAGTAATTATATCCCAGCTGATGATAATGTCCTTCTTGGGCAAGGCTAAACCCAATACCCTAGTAATGAGAAAACATCCAGGAAAGAATTGGATCTTAATAGGTCATCTGATGAGGTGGGTGGAAACACCTCACTGGAGGCAATCCTGAAGTGTTTAGTGTGCGGCTTCCAGCACTCTTTTGGTAGCACCTCCGGGTTCATGATGGTCTGGGCAGCTTCATTGTCTAGGAACACAATAACCTTGACAAGCTTCGCGTATTTGGAGATGTAGACTGAAATTGAAATGTGAGAAATTGAATTTACCAGGTTGATTTCTTTAGTATCCTCGGCTACCATGTAGCTAGTATCAGACTCAGACTCAGAGAAAGTTAAGTCAAAATTTGTGATAACTTCCAAAGCCGCTATAGACGATGGTCCAGCTTCTTCATCCAATGAGAATAAGGATTCTACATCATCTTTATCCAGTGAGATCCATGTGGCGGTTTCTAACTGCTGGACAAGCTTCACTCCTTGCTGCAAGGCTCTTGGACTGTTCTTCGCGAAGTGGTCAGGTCAATTGTAAATATAGCACATGGAGGATTTATACTTCTTCCTAAATCTACGCTTCTTCCTCAAGTACTTCCATCTCTTTCCAGAATATCTTCTAGACTTTGCTTTCGACATTTTCAACTTCTTATAACGCTTCTTCTTTTTTGTTGGGCAGCTGCAAGTCTTGCCTTTCGAGGAGCACTTAATATACAATTCAGGCCTTTTGCAGGCCTTTGCCATTGACTTGTCACATTTTAGGACTTCTCTGATGGCTTCTTTCTTCATGCAAGCATCTTCAAGGGCTACATGAATCTCCTGCTAGATTTCTCCAATAGTTTATTACTCTTTTGCCTCTTGCCTGAAGTAACATTTTTGTTGCTCTTGCCAATAATGCAGGAATAGACGTGAGGAAAACTTGCTTCAGAGAAATGTCCGCACCGAGCTCATAGAATAGCCATATTGTTTCCTCTTATAAGAACAACACTTCCTCTCAAAGAACTCTTTTCGTTTGAGCTGTCTGAAATCTTCAGGGTGTTCTACGAAATACACATACAAAATGTGGATGACTTCTACAGGGCTTTTTATGAGGAGCTAGAGCTGGTCCTGCTCTGTTAATCTTGTCCACTAGTTTTTTAATGTCCCAATAAATCGGGATACAAACTCGGACATGAGCTCATGGTTATTTTCAATAGTGAGTGCTCGAGTGGAGAGGTAAGCCAAAAATTTATGGAGCTTGTCTGGCCACCTAGAATAAGGGATATCGTCTAAAGCGAAGACGAGATTCCCTCTTGGTGCTGCTGCTGCTACTAGAGGTGGTTGATCCGCCATTTCTGATCTGGCGTCATCTGAGTCAACTCCTTCTCCCTTTCCCATCATTTTTACAGGGGGATAGGAGTCATATGTCTCCCATGAGTCTTCTGACTCTTCGGGAAAGGCTTCAAATCCTTCTTCCTCAGTGATTGAGTCAGACGCTTCACTCTTTACTAACATCTGACCCTCTTTGCACTATTCTTTAAGGAATGAGCTAGGAGGATTCTCCTTAGGGAAAACCATAAAGGCTTCTCAAGTGTCTTCTTCCTCATCACTTCCATTCCTCTTTTGTTTATCATCTAGTGAAGGATTAGAGGTAGAAGGAATCTCCGTAGGAGGGGTATCAAACCCCTCCTTTTTTCTTTCTTTCTTTTGTTTTGTTGCCTTTGTAGCCTGTCTTGCCTTTTCCCTTAATTCCAGAAGTGTAGCCTTCCTAGGCTATTGTTCTTTCGGAAAGGAAGACAATAGCGAAGGCCTTTCAGGCCTGCTTCTTTCTCCTATTGGTCTCTCCAAAAAGTTGAATAGGCTTGTGGTCAGGGAAGTTAGCGGGGATGGTGCTCGAGTCCCAAAGAGAGTCGCAATTTGATTTCTGAGTTTGCGAATCTCCTCCTCTTTTCGAGCTAGATCAATATGGAAATAAGAGACATGAGGGGCATCTTGGATCTCCTTAAGACGTTTCTGAAGTGTACGAAGGAATGACTGTGAGATGCAGGAATAGAGGAGAGGAAAACTTGCTTTAGAGAGATGTCTGCACCGAGCTCATAGAATAGTCGGACCATGTGTTTGAAATGCAAGTTCAGATGCTTCCTCTTGTAGGAACAACATTTCCTCTCAAAGAACTCGTTTCGTTTGAGCTCTTTGAGATCTTCAGGGTGTCTTACGAAGTACACATGCTGCGTATGGATGAGTTATGCATGCTTTTTATGAGGAGCTAGAGTTGGTCCTACTCTGTTAAACCTGTCCACCGGTTTCTTAATGTCCCAGTAAACCGGGATACGAACTCAGACATGAGCTCACGGTTGCTTTCACTGGTGAGTGCTTTAGTGGTGAGATAAGACAGAAACTCTTGGAGCCTGTATAGCCACTTGGAATAAGGGATATCATTTATAGTAAAGACGATATTCCCTCTTGAGGGTGCTGCTGCTGCCACTGGAGGTGGTGGATCCGCCATTTTTTGATCTGGCATCATCTGAGCCAACTCCATCTCTCATTCCCATCATCTTAACAGGGGGATAGGAGTCCTTTGTCTCCCATGAGTCCTCTGACTCTTCGGGAGAGGCTTTAGACTATTCTTCCTCGGTAATTGAATTAGACGTTTCACCCTTTACTAGTATCTGATCATCTTTGCATTGCTCCTTAAGGAAGGAGCTAAGAGGATTCTCCTTAGGGAAAACCATAAAGGCTCCCTGTGTCTCTTCTTCTTCACTGTCTCCGTTCCTCTTTTTGTTTTCTTCTAGTGGAGGCTTAGAGGCAGAAGGGATCCCGTAGGAGGGGTCTCAAACACCTCCTCCTTTATTTCTTTCTTCCGTTTTGCTGCCTCTAAAGCTTGTTTCGCCTTTTCCCTTAATTCTACAAGGGTAGCCTTCCTAGGCTGTTGTTCTTCTGGAGAAGGAAAGAATAGTGAAGGTCTTACAGGCCAGCTCCTTTCTCCGATTGGTCTCTCCAAAAAGTTGAAGAGCCTTGTGGTATGCAAAACACCTTTATGAAGAGCACACATCTCAACCGAACTGACGGGACCCAAGACCCCTTCCGAGTCTACCTCTAGAATTATTCTTCTGTGACCAAATTCCCATGCATGTTGCAAACCAATAAAAACGCCCCAGAGCTCAACCATCACAGTAGAAACAAATCCTACGTTATGAGCAAAACCACTCACCCATATCCCATCAACATCACAAAGAACCCCACCTGCACTAGCTAAACTCGAATTTCCTCTCGAAGCACCATCGGTATCCAATTTAACCCATCCATTAGGAGGCTTGATCCATAAAATCCACTTCCACACCCGAGTAGGCTTAGGGCCCTTGCTCGCATTCATAGGATGTCGGATAGCGCAAGCGAATATTTCATTGGTACATCTAACCTGCGAATTTTTTGAAAGGACAAAAATAATAGGCTCCAAATGGCACCCATAATCCTAATGGTATAAGACAAGGTTCATATAGGGTTTGAGTCCATTATGTCAGAGGGTAGAGTTCAGCTCCAAAATTTAACAATTGATTTTCTATGAAGGGTAGAGTCTAGGTCGTGCAAAAATTATAGAGTAATCGGACACACTCACCTCTAGTGAAATCCATGGCATCCCATAAATAAATTCTCAATTTCAACTTTACAAAATACAACCAAATTTTGCCATATTTCTTTTGATTGAATTATATTTTTTGTTTTATGTGGAACATAACTTTATCCAATTTATTGGACTGTATATGTTTATCATTTTTTTAATCTTAAAACTTTCATTAATTTTTCACAAAAAGAATTTTTTTTTCTATAACTTAATATTCAAGAACAATTCCATGGCTTGTTGACAACAATATATACCTATAGTAGTGTTTCCACCAAAAATAAAATATTATATATATATATTTTTTTTTTTGCTGAATAAAAAAGTGGGTATCAGTGGTGGCGACCTTGTTGCTCCCGCTACGCAATGTTCGGACTCTCGCGTTCTTTTCTCATATTCTCATTAGACATTAAAAAAGGAAAATAATAATTACACAGATATTCGTGAGCAAATTAAATTATAACAAAGAAAAACTTACACTTTGAAAATATATTATATCTCTTATCTACTATCTACTATATAAAGCAAAAGCATTTCAGAAGTTTTATAGAGAGTACGGTCGATTTTTGCACTCTCGCAACTACCTTTAATTCAATATAAAATAATAATATAGACATCTGGAAAATTATGGGGCTCAATAACTACTTATTTAGTCGTACGAAATGTTTTTGTACTTGAAGAATAACGTTTCGTACAAAAGTTTTCAATGATATTTTTATACGAAATGTTACTCTCCTTGTACGAAATATTATTCTCAAGTACGAAAACATTTCGTACGACTGAATATTCAATCACTGAACCCAAGCATTCCCTATATACATTTACTAGGGGTGATCGATTCTGAGTACCCTATTTTTTTCATGATACCCGAACCCTACCCTGTAAAGGACTGGTTCCAACATTTTGTAACCGGATTCTACCCTATTGAATCATAAAACCGGAACCTACCCTGAACTTGTGTTATACCACAAGTTTCGAGTATCTGGTGAAACCTGAAATTTATTTTTGGTTCTGGGTACCTGGTGCTTGATGGTCGGTTTACAGAGCCAAGAAATGTCACTGTAGCTACTACCTGTGGGATGTGGCCAATCGGAAGAACCTGATTCCTAATTGGAACTCCGTGGAGAGGTTAAGCGAGGAGCCCACGGGGTCCCGATAATCGAGCAAGGGGTCGAGCAAACCAAAGAGCCATTCGAAGGTGGAGGTCGTCATGTTGAAAGAGTTGATGTACGAGTCGAGGCTCCGATTGGGGTATGAAAAATCTATGCCCCCCGCGAGGAAGGTATGATCCTCAAGATCGAGTTCGTGCAACTAGGCGGTCCTCTTCCGCTTCCTTGAGGCGAGCAAGATGGAGGTGACGTCTTCATGGACGGAGGCGAATTGGCGGATTATGGGGAAGAAGGCGGTGAAGAGGCTGCTAGTGGACTTGTCGGAAGTGAGGGAGAGAAAAGGGAAGAGGAAGATGAGGGTCAGGAGCAGCTCAGAGATCAGTAACTTTACCTTCTTCTTTTTTCTTTAGTTAGTAACTATTAACAGTGTTCAGGTACCAGTTCCGATTCTGAATACCCTGTATGCAAGAACCAAAATCGGAACCGATTTTCACCGGTTCCTCATTTTAATTCCCGGACCATACTCTATTTTCAATACGAGCTATCTGGACCCTACAATGACGGGTAGGTTCTGATCGATTCCGGATATACTCGGTATCCGTGCACACCTCTAACATTTACTTAGCTACAAAGTAAAGTACACTTATTTACAAAGTAAGTTTTACTTTACTAGAAAGAAAGTGTGAGAAGAGTCTAATTTGAGTCCTCTAACAATGAGATAGTAAAAGTTTGATATAATGTAATCCAATTTTATATGGCCGTGAAAAAAGTATTTATGCAGGGAGTTTTATTTATAAATCCCAAATATGCCAAATAAGTAAAATAAATATAAAATTAAATAAAATTACAAATAAATATTAAAAAATTTTAAAAAAATTAAAAATTATTTTAAAATTAAAATAAAATAAATAAAGATAAAAAATGAAATTAAAAGTAAAAAATTTAAGACGAAATTAAAAATTAAAAATTAAAATCGAATTAAAAATGATTTTAAATGCAAAAATAAAAATAAAAATAGAGAGAGACAGAAAGAGAGAGAACAGAAGTGGTCGGAGAATGGGTTAAGAGTGCCCCCACCAACAACCACCCTATAGGAGTTGCATCCTCAAAACTTGACATGTTAACAGCTGCACACAAGTCACGTCTGTGAAACTTGATAATATTGGTCCAAAATCGACAATTTGTCTAACACTTAACAAAATTAAAAAGTTGTAAAAATATAGTAAAAAAGTTGTTACAAGTTTTAGTTTCGTATCAAAGTGTTACTTTAACAAAGGGAAAAATTACCGTTTTAGGTCTATATTTTGCCCTCCTGTCAGTTTGGATCCTTTAAGTATAAAAGTGGCCAACATAATCCTACACCATTTGGTCCATGTCGTGATTGACCATTAATTGGTAATATGCTGGCATGATAGGATTTCGAATTCCAATTATATGATAGGGTGAGACAAGGCAATTTTAATTTTGATAAAGCGACGACATAATATGTCTGCTCGAAAGTTTATTGTCATATAATATATATATATATATGGGTCAATTACACTAGGGATACAAAATATTTTAAAAATATAACACTTTGATATAAAAAGAAAGAATTGTAAAAATTGAGTGCATAGGTTTTAAAAATGTTATAATCAAGTATATTCCATCAATTGTAGTCCAATGCCGTAAGCCTGTGCTAACGTGGCTGTTGACTTTTCAAGGAATCATCTAACATGGCTGTAAAAGTAAAATAAACAATTTAATTTTTTAAAATTTTAAATTTTTAAATAAAAAGAAATAAATAAATAAATAAATAAATAATAATAAGTTGTCGAGTGATCTCCCTCGCGGTGGAGGAAGATCTCTTGACTGTCATGGGGTGGGGTCGCCGGCAGTAGCGAACCTACACCTAGATCGAGGTTACCGGAGCCCGCCGGTGACGTCGATCGGGTTTGGAGTCGCCGGCAAGGGCCCAACCCCGATTTCGGAAACTGCATTTTTTTTTTGTTCGGTATAGTGGTGTGTTCCACAGTGGAGACATCACTGATGATCTTTGAGCACCCGATGAACAAGATGAAGGTAGTACCTCTAGTGGACAGCGAGGGTGTGACGAGCGAGGCCAGCTTCAAGTGTGAAGGATTTGCAATCGGAGAACAGGGAGAGGGAAAGAAGAGCAAAATCTGATTATTACCTCTGGCTGTGTACCTGCTGAGATCGATTAGGACTCCATTTCACTTGTTCGATTTATATTTGTGTTCCGATTTTGTCATGGACTGATTGGAGAACATGATTGGTCTAATTAATGATGAGAAGAGAAGGTTGTTGTTACCAGTTAGAATTGGCGAGGCATCACCAGAGCTTCAAGGTGGCAGATGAGGAGATGGTTCACCAAACACCATCGAAGAAGATGAAGGCAGAGGATGGAGAGCTCCGTCTAAAACTTCCCATTCAGCTCTTTTATCTCTCTCTCCCTCTCTCTCTCTCTCTCTCTCTTTCAGCTTTAACGAGGAAGTGAACAGAGAGGAGGTGAACAGATTTGTGTGAGCTTGAGCAAGAACTCCCTGATTTTTTTTCTTTTTTTAACAGAATGGGGAAGGGGATGGAGGCGCCTCGTCCGGCGACTCCGCTTCCCGATAGAGTGGCCGGCGGGCTCAGATCCTGTCGGTGACCTGGATAGAGTGGTGGGGTAGCTGGTGGAGGCGCCCCACACCCAGATCTGTCGAGAGATCTCTCCCTCCACTATCAAGGGAGATCTCTCCAATACCTTTTTCTTTTTTCAAATTTTTATTTTATTTTTTTATTTTCTATTTATTTATTTCTTTTCATTTAAATCTTTAAAAATTGAAATTTTTTTTATTTTAAATCTTATGCCATGTCGGATGTGTACTGACAGGCCATAAGCCACATAAGTATCGGGCTAATGGCATCGGATTGAAATTGACGGAATGTACTTTGTTGCAACATTTTTTAAAACTTGTATACTAGATCGTTACAATTTTTTTCCTTTTTGTACCAAAGTATTACGTTTCTCAAACATTTTGTATCCTTGGTGTAATTAACTACTATTCCACAATTCTTGAACAACTTGGACATAGGCCTTCGTTTAGCACTATTACGGATACGAAAATAATGAAAAAAATTGATAGACGAATTGAAGCCATAACATATGGTTTCAATAAACCATACGCATATAATGTAAGAAGAAAGAGACCAACGTATAGAAAGAGAGCGCCCGGGGTTGGGGCATACGCCGCTAGCAACTACCCTATCGGTTGAGTTCACCATCTACCCTGAGGTCTCGCCTATGGGAGCAACCAATACCAGCTCCTTCCATCGTTTTCTCTCTGATTATCGTCTTCCTTTTGTTTCCAATTTTTCCTGAATACTTAACAGTGTTTGTGTCTCATGGCCTGCCTCCGAGGCCTCGGACGATCTCACCTAGGAGGGCAATGGCCAGCTGAGACCGCCAATGCTGATTTCATTCCAGGCATTGCAAATCCTGGTTTCTCTTCAGTATTTCTGGATTATGCTGAAAATTAAAAATGACATTTGACGTGCCACATCAATATTGTCTACACGTTGCAACCAATCAGTTGCATGGAGATTTCCTATCGGTTTAGAGGGTTCACTGCCTCTTCCCAAATTAGTCGACTCTTAAAAGGACCGACCCAGCTCAATCCTGAATTAGTCGGAACCTATCTTATGAAACCACAAGTGTTTCGTGGAATCTAGTCAAGATTTATATATGATATTTTTTAAATCACTTTCACAATTCCTGCAAAATACGGCAGGGGTGCGATAGAATCATGTTTAACAAAAGCAACAGATAGAAAGCGCCCTTAATGGCTAATATATGTATGAATAGCATCTCCGAAATTTAAACTCAGTTTCTCTTAATATTTAACAGATAGCCGCTGTCGTAGACATTTCAGTATCTAGTACAATAGTATATCCAGGCTCTAGCAGTATGTATAACGAACATGCAGAACTCTCATCAATAGGGTAAACTCTACCTATTATTCTGAAATTCATGTATGGTCAAATTCTTGTTAAGCCTAAGAGTACTAACCAGAGAACATAAATAGCTTCTCGTGGCACCTATTCACGGATGTGAATCTAATAATGCAGAGGCATCAAAATGGGAAATTACCCCGTCACTTAAAAGTCGCATTGCAGCCCCCCGAGAGAATTTCCTGGCGAATAGAAAGCAAGGAATGAGCGTTGAGTTGCTACTGCACCACTCTGTTCGATACTCGGTTTCGTAGTACACGTGGTTTATACTCTGCAAAGGTTCGAGAAGTGAAAGAACAAGAAGTGAGACAAGCAATAAAGGATGTAATGAAGGTTGATTGTCATCAGACAGGCCAGGCTGTGCCAACTCACAAACCCAGCAGACCATATATGATTTATTTAGCCTGGTCTTCGGACCAGGCCTGGCCCAGCAGGCATAGGCACATAGACCACATGGATTGCAGTCTGGTTTAGTCAGCTGTGTCTATTCCCAAAGTATCTTTTACAGATAGGTATATAGTTGGATTTCCCAAGAGGACCAAACTTGCAAAATATAAGCATGAATAAATCAGTTGTTAGTAAGGAGAAGCAATTGTCTGGCACAAGTAGGTTAGAGCATGGTACGAACCTTTATTTCATTTATTTGTTTTGTCCTCGCGCTCATGTAAGTAAATGTAAAAGGATGCCAACCGTTCTCATTTGTTGCCGCCGACTGGTTCCACAGAGTGTACGTTACTGTTCTTCGCTCAAGCTCAGATTCAAGATCATTCATCTGCGCAATATAAGAATAAGGGACGAGATTTGTACCACAAAATTTGTGTGTGATTAGTAAATGATGCTAACATCGATAAGGGTCTAGAGAATGTATCAGTAAGAGGAGACTAGCAAAGGAAATGGAAAAGCTCAATGCATCTATTTCTTACAGCAAACAATGTCTGCACATAGTGTTCATCGGGAATGCAGTTGTGCTGCTTCTGACGTCTCTGCATTTGGAAAGAAAATCAAGTTTCTGATCAAATTAGTCAATCCCCTGACACCATACCCCAGAGACGAGTGCAAAGCCTAGACAATAAAATAGTGTCTAATACATTCAAAAGGCAACTGAGAAAAATTATTAGCATGAGCTCCTCAACTTGAAAGGCAATTGAGAAAAGTTTCCAAGGCTGAAGACTGAAAATCAGACAGATGACGTTAGAATATACTTGTCCACCTCTTCATACCAACTAAACTAGCCTCCATTGTTGCCTAATTTGGCAAATTCAAATAAACCACTCAAAAAATAGCAAAACATGCATCAAACCATCGATAGGTACAGATGCAAATCCAAAATGGAAGAGATAGCTTAAGAAAAAGAATATCAGAAATACCAAAGCAAAGAGAATATAATCTCAAAACAATATTTGCTTAATCCACACACCAGGTGCCTCTAATTAGTCTAGAAGATATTTGGCATTTGTAGTTTAAACAGGACACCAGAGATGCAGTTAAATGATCAAATAGTATAAAGATGCTACTGATTGGCACGACAAAAATCTTAAAGCTAAGTTAGCATTCAAATTTTCAAATAGTATGGAGAGTTGCTGACAAGCTGCACGCATATACTTTGACTAGTCACTAATTGAGACAATCTTAAAGATCAGATCAGCATTACTTACAGCGTTCAGCTTTCCCATGCTGACATCTATAGGTGGCCGCCTCTGGAATAGAAGTACCAAACTAATGAATAGTGACAAAGCATTTATTAATGTATTTTAACGGATTTAAAAACCAGTGCATCAAGATGGATATTGGTCCATTTCGCACCTTGCAGAAATTCTTGAAAACTGAAATGATTTCTTCATCATCTACAAGCACTTCCGCATGTCTACGAATAAGGGCAATCCACTGAAATTACATATGAATGTGTCAAAGCAATGATTGCAAGAAGCAGAAGAAAATGCATCAAGGTTAAAATATAGATCCAGGTGATTAAAAAACAAAAAAATCATAGTGGATCCTAGAATTTTAAATTTGGAAACTTTGGCCTTCAAGTTTCAACAGGCCAGAGCTAAGCTGCAATGATTGGAGAAGTGAAGCAACAATAATGAAAGCTTGCATAGAGATGGGAAGTCAAAATGACTCAATCTTTTGGATAATGCAAGCCATCAAAATAATCACATATTAACCATAATATAAAGATATTCATAATCTATCTCGGACAACAACTATCAAGGAAAGAATTCTCAACATGAAACAGAGCTAATCAGTGATTGGTTTTCAGGAGATAACCACATCCCAGTCCAATTTGTAAAGAATCAAAGTGCTAAGTTCCAAAGTGAAATAGTGGAATGTTGTAATGTTAAATATACTTTCTACCTATCGTAGTGATGAGAGGTGCTATTTCCAGTAGGTGCACATGGACTTCCATTTATAAAGTTCACATAAAACAAATGATGAAAAATCAAACAATCTCTCTAGACAAGCAACGGATTCTATGCTGACCAAGGAGAACATCAAAAGGTAGTAAAAAATTTTATCATTAAATGATGTATAAAGCACATGGTAGATAACCTGGGAACCTTTTCGCCATTTGTCCCTTGGTATAGTGGGTGACATTTTTGGGTTGTAGCGTCCTTCCTTCGCATCAATGAAACTGGAACAGAGTAATCAGTACCACAAACTACTGAGAAAATTCGAAAGCAAAAATTTAAAAGCTCGTGAGAGTTATAGCATTTTAAGTAGGAACTGTAATCTGCAAACGGTAAGCTTGCGAGTTCAACTATGCCACTCACCTGTCTACAAAACTCCTTGGAGAAGCCATCAAATACTTGTATATATAGCTAAAGTTGTACAGTGGAACACAACTGCAAAAAACAAGGTGCAAAAACTCAGAAATAAAGTAACCAATTTACAATGAAATCTTCCCGAGAAAGGTAGACTAAAGCGGTACTACTGCACAACAAAGAGTAATTATTGATCTGATTGAGGCGAACTGGGAGGAATTCATTGGGTAGATTCCTCTTTTGTTTTGAAGAAACATTCACTGGCCTTATTAGCAACTGTATCATAAAGTAACTATTTAAATTCTTCCAACACATTGCATCAATGAGATTACCAAGAAAGCAAGGCTGTCTGTTTAAATAATCGCCAAGTCTTATGGCAAGAATAGTCCTAACAATTTTTTCATAGCGTAGGAGTGATCCAGCAGTTAATAAATGAGTTCCGGTGCCAGGAATATCAGATTTCCATTTTATGATGAATCAAAAGATTCTTTTTTTTCCTTAATTTTTTTTTCCTTGGTTAAAAGAGGCTTTTCAAGTGATCAGGATAACCAACCTATCTGAAAGGAGGACAAATCTTTGATTTGCAGGATCCTCAAGAGCTGTTGCAAACAATAACCTCTCTGCTTCAATCATAGTAGACTCTCCCCATGCCACCTATTAATATGAAATCGTGAGATTCGCATCTGCCATCATAGAGACCCGGAGAAAAAACAAATATATAAATTGAAAGTTGGGAGAGAAAATGAAGCTGGCAAACATAAGGACTGCCATCTGATGTATAATTCAGAACAAGATCAGCTTGTCAATCAAAGAACACCATATAGTCCGTTGGTTGGGAAGATTTTAAGAAATTAAGCTTAATCTCAAAAACCAAATGAAGCAACAGCAAAATTTACACTCCCTTTTCAAAGTTTGTTACACCATGCAACTCAAATGACAAGAAACAAAAAGCAAGCTTGAATTTTGCTTCAGTTTTCATGATTGAATCACCTGAATGCTATCCCTGAGCTGCCGATTATAGAAGAAGTGCGACCTCGTGGTCGACTCATCGAACACGAATCCCGGTTCGGAGTGTATGTATATCGAGAATTTAGCAGCATCGACATCCTGCGAGGAATTTCTCGCTTTACTCTCCCAAACAATAAAAAAAAAAAAAAAAAAAAAAAAAGCCACTGAAGAGATGACAATCCTGAGGAGTGGAGAAAATGGAGGAGGCGGAGGCGCACCTCGAAGAAGCTGCTCCAGAGGAAATCGAGCGGGAGGTTTCGGCGGACAAGGAAGAGGAATGCGAGCTTGGGGGTCCCGGAGAAGCCACGGCCTAAGGAGAGGGATCTCTCCCGGGAGAGGGCGAGGGGAGAGAGACGGGGCTGGTGGTGTAGCCTGAAGAGGGCGAAGGTGAAGAGGGAGACGGAGAGGATGAGGACAATCTTCCAGCCGAGCCACAGCACGTGGTGCGTCGGGATTGTCGGCGGCGGCAACTTCTTCGTCATGTTGCTTCCTGCAAATAACAGCCAGCGGAGCCGTAAATCACTGAACAGAATCCGAGCAGATGGAGAGAGAGAAAGGGAGAGGAAGATTACATTTGATGGAGGGATGGTAGAGGGAAGAGAGCATTTGGATGGAAGGGTTTCGGCGGTGGCACAGGAGCGGAGGGTGAAGCCTCCTTCAATGGAGGAATCACAATCACTGTCGTGCAGTCGTCGTCTCCTTCTTCTGCTGCTGCTGCTGGCCTTCCTCGTTGAGTGCAAGCAAGGCATGTAAACATTTCACGGTCTTGTCCTGACGTCAATGCCGGGTTGAGAAAGTCTCTTTCACTTTCACACTTTCATCAGTGTTTTCACTTAGCTGTCAAAACGCACCGTTTATTTTGAACCTTTTTCTCATAGGAAATTGTAATATTGTAATACTATTTGTAATTGAAAAACAATTTGTTTCTCAAGAAAAAAATTTTAATTTTTATTTACAATTTTTTTATAAAATAATTATACATCATATTTTCGTTAAAAATAAAATAAGAGAATTCAAAAAGTTGAGAGTAGTTAAATTTTCTTATAACCATATATATATATGTATGTTTATAACAGATAATGAACCTTGAGTAATGTTTTCAATAATTGAATGATATAGGTATTTAAGATATATAATATTGCATTTATAATGGATGAAAAATTATACAATAAAATTAAGAAGATCAAAATTGCAATGAGAGTAACTCACTTCGACATTTACGAGATTATTAAAGTAACATTATAAAAGTATAATATTTCAGAAAATATAAGATCCGGACACGGTATGACGTAAAAGGTATAATCGAGATACTTATTTAGTGTATAGTAAGAGATAATGGAAGTAAGGTGTGGGGAGAATTTTTTTAAAAAAAAATGGTGTAGAAAATGAATTATTATATTATATATTGAAAAAACTATCGCTATCATTCACTTACTTTCATCGAGCCACCACTTCAATCCATCAACTAATTTGCCACCAATTTCACCCAAGCGTAACCATTCCGTCCACCAATTTGGTCCCCGTCGTCAATGGCTCTAACGGAACTCTGACATGGAGCCTCGCTGGACAAAACGACTTCAAAATAATGTTTTTTTAATCAGACTTCCCATAACGACATCGTTTTGACAATTTGAAAAAAATAATTTTTTATTTTATTTTAATGATGAAGGGGGCAAATCGGCTAGGGCTCCCCGACCGACCACCACCCCCTCAATCAAGGTTGTTGTTGACAAGAGGAACCTCTAACGAACTCGCCCACCCGAGGAGGCTCTAGCCCGTTTGCCCCCTTCCCCGAATCCCCCTATTTTCACGTTTAAAAACAGACTGGCTAGGGCCTTCTCGGTCAGCAGTTGCCAAACCTCGAGCGAGGTAGCTGGAAATAAAAGGAACCTCCAACGACTTCGACCAAGGGGGCGACGAGCGACGGGGAGTCCCCAGATGGAAACCCTACCCGAGTTTTCGAACCGTCAATTGAGGTCAGTACTCCCCCTATTTTCAAACGTGAAAATGAGGGGAGTGGAGAAGGGAGACAGAGTAGCTAGGAACTCCCTAGCTGGCCATTGGCCCCTCGAGCAACCTCCAACTACCTCGCCCAAAGGGGCGGCGATCGGCCAAGGAGCCCATGTCGGTTTGCCCATTTCATTGTTAAAATAAAAATAATAATTTTTTAATATTGTTAAAACGACATCGTTTGGGGAAGTCTGATAAAAAATATATTGTTTGGACGTTGTTTTGTCCAGTGAGACTCCACGTCAGGGTTTCGTTAGAGCCATTGACGATGAGGACTAAATCGGTGGACAAAATGCTAATGTTTGGGTTATATTGGTGGTAAATTAGTTGATGGATTACAGTGGTAACTCGGTGAAAGTAAAAAGATAAAAGTGATAGTTTTCTCCTGTATATTTTTATTAAACAACGTTTAGTACATTAAATTTAGATAACCATTTCTTTCCTCATAAAAATTCTTAAATCATTGTGAACACTTCCAATTTTTTAGTGCGTATACGTAGTCTTTTAATTATATTATAATTTAGGGAATACCATTTCAATTTTCGTTCCACCAGACGGAACCACCTCTGCAATGTGTAAGCTAGGATCTTTAGACATTCTTCCTAAATTCAAAAATAAATAATCATTAAAGTTAAGAAATATGACAAAAAATTTTCGTGCTTTCATTCACATAATAATTCATCCGAATTGATCATTTTAATTAGTTAAAACAAATATTTTATGAGACTGTTCTATGTACTTGAACGTGAACTTGAGTTTAAAATCTTGGAAGCACAATATAAAACTAATAATTCATCACAATGCCAATAATTTATAAGTATCTCCTAGTGTTTGGTGAATTCTTCGAAAACTACGGTTTAATTAATTTTTACAGTTGGAAATGTGATTTTCTCCCGCAGATTGATAGGTACTTACAAAAATTATTTCTACTTATTCTCTATTTTAAGTATTAATTTTAATTTCAGCAATTTCAAATTATTACGTCCCAAAATTTTTTACTTATTTTAAAATTAACACTTATTTTTCAGAAATTATACTATAGTACTTTTGTTTAAGCAACAACACACCCAAATCAAACCTCTATATATTAATCGTTATTTTCCTTCTTTCTTTGTTTTATTGTCTTTGTATTGCTGGTTTTTCTTCCTCATTATGCCTCAATAAATTTCACATCTAATTTGACCTCTTTGAACAAAGACATGAATGAACAACTTATAAATTTGTCTATGAACACCCACCTATTTAATATTTCAATAAAGTCCGGTTGTCAGGTCACGCTAACAACATGTCGTGTATTAACTGCGTTCTTTCATGCTAATTATAAAGGACCTTTCATGCACACGCTAAAGAGTGAAAGTTTGAAAAATAACTATTAAATTTATGAGGTTTCAGGCTTGATTAATATCGATGAGACATTATTAAAATAATATTTTCAAGTATAATTTCTGATTTTAGAATAAATAAAAGGGTTAATTGTACAAAAATCACGAATTTCGCCAATTTTTCCAAAACTAGTACGAACAATGTTTTATAACAAAAATACATGAGCTTTCATTTTCCTTCCCAATCTATCATTCGTTGACGTGGCATTAAAAAGATTGAAAAGTAATATAAAATGTAAAGTTAATCGCACTAAAAATTTTAAACTTTTCATATTATCCCCAATCTAGCACGAACATTTTTTAATCATAAAATTCAAATAAAAATAAAATTCAAAAAGAAAAAAGAAAAAGAAAAGTCCACCAAAATAAATTGAAGCACGGAAAAGAAATCTATCTCTATGACCATGCTAGGACGATACTTCGATTGGGGAAACTGTGTCAACCATTATTGATGTGAATCTAGTTTAGCAAGTTTGGTAGCAACTAAGAGTTGAAAAGACAAGGTTAGCCCAACTGCTCTGAGTTTGTTGGGATTGACCGAGACAAAACCAACATCAGTTAAGGCTAATTCAGGAACGTGATATCTCGATCTCATCTTAAGAGGCGAATAAAAGTAACTGAAGTAGAGAGTAAGTGACAACAACAAGAAGCAAAGAAAAAGGTTAACTCATGTGGATAGTTGTTCTCTTGATTAAATAAATTGTTCAAGTTAAAATTTTTACCTGTGTATATTTAGTTACCCTTATCTGCCCCTTCCCCCCTCAACAGATCGAGTCCAAGACAACTTTTTCCTAAGATTTGGCCCCACTAAGGCTAGTTTAGTCTCAATCAATTGGAACAAGTACACAATGACTAGACTAATCTCACCTCTAAATCTTGAAGCATGTGGGCTTCGTTGAGGCCAATGGAACCGACGAGACTTTCTAGCAATAGTTTCCTCCTCAGGCAATAGCAGTAGAGTCGCCGGGATAAGCTTTTTTTATTATTATTATTTTCTCTTATCTATAAATTCCTTTGAATTATTCAATTTTTAATTTTTTTGAATTTTTAATCTATTTTGTTTATTCTTCTTAATTTTATTTTAGTTATTTTGATTCATTTTACTTTTCTATTAACATTTTCTTTTTTCCTTACAAAATTTTGTTATTTTTAAGCAAAACTTATGCCAAAATTCAAAGTAAAATTTTGAATTAACAAAGGAAAAAAATTGAGTTTATATGTGGCTTGGATTCCATCACCTAACAATTTGAACTTATAGGTGAAAATGGGCTTAAGGCCATGTAAGCGCAATGTAAAGTTAATATAGTATCAAAGTACGGTTGCACATGCCCGTCCGCTCTCACACCACGCTAGGACCAGTGTCGAGAGCAACCAAAAGTGCGTCTCGTGTAAGTCCCCATTACTCGAGCATGGAAAAAGAAACTTGCTTGAGGTCAGTCATTAAGGACGGGTGATTAAGGGCACGTGTCAACGTATAGGCAAGTGAAGGAGAAAAAGGTCACACGTTGTACGTGAAAGCGAGTGTTGAGAGTCAAACAAAGAATCAATCCCACACAGAGCAATAAAAGAAAAATAGAAGAGTTTGTATATAGGGTTTGGCATGGTATGAGCCCCACACGGAAAAATTTAAGAGTAAACCACAAGTTTATAAGAGATTAGTGTTTTGCCCTTGCTCTACATGGGATTTCGAGTAATCTTATTTTTAATGACTTTTATATGCAAAATATACACACTACATTAGAATTTATTTTTAAATTTACATTTCAATTAAATATTTAATCTAAAAATAAACTATTAAATATCATATATTTAACCAACAGTATTGTCATTCATTAAATAAAAATTTCTGAAATTTTAAGATCCTTGAACCCCCTCTAAATGTTGGCATTTTAGGCAAACCTTATATAATATATCATTCTTATAGCTATTAAAATATTATTAAGTTATTTTTTACTTAATTTATAATTTTTTTATTTGTAAGAGTTAGTAATAGATATTTCCTGACAAAACTTCATCTAAAGGACTATGTGACAGTAACTATATATATATATATATTAAGTGCCCAAGTAAGAGTAAATTTTATAATTCTATTTCATAAATATCATATATCATAACATTTATTTTGTCATTAAATATGTAAAATTCGGTTATGGATTATGAGAAACAAATGTGTATCTTTTAATCTTTTAATATAATATAATTAGATGAAGTATTTGAAAAATTATGGTAATGTCTTCAAAAGTATAATATTGGGTATGCTCACGTGAATGCTAACATAATATCCAACATTCTTCAAATTCACTCCTTGATTCATCTTTATTACAATTTTTGCTACATAAAATTTGTAGGTATATATGTTTATTGAATTTATCTAGAAGGAAATTGAATAATTATACAACAGAAAAAAGATAAATAAATCGTGTCTCCTCTTATTTAATTTTTGTTATTGAAACTTCTAGTTTAAACCAAAATTGTCTAGATTAGATCTATATGGTTCATCTTTAATAAATTATTTTCCCTATGTAAAATATAATATAAGTATTGTAAAATATATTATATCTAATATTAGGGTGGCGATGAATATGTGTATATATTATTTATTATTTGTAAAAATATATATGAAATTAATTTATTATATATTATTTATATATGTATTTATTTTTTTATAAGTATTTTGTCAATATAAATTGAATGTACATATATTTACAATTACGCCACTATTTATTGCATCATAATCAAGTTTATATACAAACATATATATTGAATAATTGGATCCTAAAACCTATTAGCTTGAGTTTTAAGTTAGCAGTGGGTCCAATTACTTATAGGCCGCCTGGAAATATTACAATTTCAAACTTACATTAAATAATTGTATGGAATCTCATAGGATAATTATCTCCCTGAGATCAGTATCCTTTGTGGGCAACGGTGCCGTCCATACATGGCGGTCATGTCCTTTGTGTGGGAGTTAGGTGAAATCAAACGGGGTTTGAATGAGGCAAAGACAAGAGAAGCATCAAAATCAGGAAGTCGGGTGATTTTCTGAATCTATTCAAACCATTAGAATGAGATCTTGTCGTGTAAGAAAGGAATGATGATGGGGTTTAGCTTTAAAAGGACCCCTCCTGATTTCTATGTCCAAGTTCAATTGGACAATTAACATATCAAGTATTATTACTGACATATATATATATATATATAGGTGTTTGTGTGGTGCAACACTCGTGTTGTATCATACAACACCCATATAAAATCATTAGATTTGCTTCTTTTTAATCATAACCCTCTCTTTAGAGGTTTATCTTTTTTAAGACTTCCATCCGTCTCTATTTATACTTTCCTCTATGTAGCAATATCTCTTTGCCAAATCAGTCCTCTAACGTGCCAATTAATTATTGCCACATCATTGGCCTGGATAATGCAATTAAACCGATTGGCTAGTTGTAGCCATACTGGGACACGAACTCTTAGCGAGCTCATCCCAGGTGGGAATGTCCGCCGCTTTGAGAGAGGTGAACCAACTGAGTGCTGCTCCTTTCAGACTTTCCTAACAAGTCTGAATCATGAACTGCTCAAATTCCCAATACGACATCATGCGGTTCCGATAGCCTTGCAAATGTGGCATTGGGTCCGTGGTACCATCATACTTGTCGAAGTCGAGAATCTTGATCTTTGGGGGCAGCCTCATGTCTGGAAAGAGATTAAGGTCCAAGTAACTCGTGTTATAACGAGAGTCACTTTCATGGAGGGCCTTCATCATCTCTTCCATTCGTTTCATCTGACGCTCCTGTTCTGTCTCCATAGCAAGGAGAATATATGTCGACGGAGCTTTAAGGGCAACCACAACTTGTGCGCCCGGGTTATAGTAAGGAATGTTTAGGATTGGTGGAGTTTGGTGTGAAAGGCTTATTTGGGGTTGTAGAGCTGTGAAAGGAAATGGTTCAGTGATGGGAGTAGGAGCATATGTGCTTGTTGCCGGGAAAATCGTCGGCGTAGGAGCAGTGTAGATGAGGCTTGTAGCTGATACTGGCATTGGAGGAAGCGCAAGCATAGCTGGATCAATCATCGGCATCGTCATTGGTGGAGGAGGGAAAGTCGCTGGAAGTGTTACCGGAAGAGGAGCAGCAGCTGGATAGACCTCCGGTGAGTGTGTCAACTGTGGAACAGTCGCTGGGAACTGTGTCAACGCAAGAATATGCACAATATCGCTCTCTGGTGCAAGGGTCGGCGGGACCCAAGGAGACGGATCAACCATTGACCCGTGCGTTAGGGGCGAGATGACACTCGAAGAGGCATGATTTGGTCCCCTGAGCAAGGCCATGAGTTCAGTGATGTCGGAGGCCATTTGATTAACTGTGCCTTCGAGCGCTGCGATGCGTATAGCTTCACTGGAAGATGGTGAAACTGGAGGCACCGGAGTCGGGGGCATGTACATGGATGGTGGGACATATGGTGGAGCATATGTAGCAGGCGATTGGGACTACACTGAAGTTGGTGGGGGTGACTTCTCGTGAAAGAACTGGTGGACCAATTTCCTCCATCCTTAGTCGATGCCGGGTGGGATAGCAGTGTGGTGCCGCCAGTTGTGGTTACCTATATCCACAAGTGTGTAAGTATGGGCACGGAAAAATGTCCACTAAATTAAACGTGCACGACAATAATTAAATGAATGGAATGCATGAAATGCATGAATTTCAAAGAAACGCTAATGTCATTGCTTGATTCGATTCAAATTCCTTGATTTACAAAGATGGCTCGTTTGATTTTAAAAGGAATTTAAACATTGAATCGACAATCCATCGCGCTCGGCAGCCGAGTGAGCCTTATGTAGGACCGAACGGGGCGAAGACGCTGCCGGCAACTAGTCCTAGGGATGGGAGACCTTTCACGCATTTGCCTGCGTCCAGTCCAGCGTAACGTTCAAACACACTATCTCTCTATCTAGGCTCTTGACAGTTTTCCTCAGGAACGTCTGGTCGATGGGGCGATCACTGAAAAGTGACAAGCTGCTGATAATGTTGCTGATGTAAGCTTGGTCAGCCGGGTGAAGTATTCCCTTATGCAGTTGATCTGCTAGTCCAGCGACAAGATGCAATCGAGCCCGGCCAAAGAGTTGGACAGACCATCTTTACCTAGATGGGAAAGACTGTCGGTTCAATGTTTAAAGTCGAATCAATGCAACGTCCTAATTTTTCGAAAACATGCATGCAGGTGCGGGAAAGTAAAACTATAGCAAGGGTTCTTTACATTGTACAGCTCTCTTTTAGAAAAACAACAAAAGGCTCGCCTAAAAAAATGACTAAGGGTCGACTCAAAGACTCGATTTTGGGTTGGTTGACGGCATGAAAGCAAATTAATTTAGCATGACGGTCCCTGTTATGCATTGTTTCAATGCTACCGGGAAAACAACTAACTAGGGATTGAGGCTCTCGACTCAAGGGTGTGAATTCCTTGAAATCGAGCGAGGATCTTTGGGGGCCGGTTCGGTGGCATAGCCCACTTGATCCGTTCCTTTACTCGAAACATCTGTCTAACCTAGCTTCCTATTGGTCGCCCGTGGGATTTCAAGCGGGGTACCTAGAAATCGCTAGAATGATGCGATGCAAATGCGGAAAATAAATGTGCATGAAGTAAATGTGCTTAAAATAAATATGCAGAAAGCAGTAAGTAAACATGCAAGCAAGCAAGCGGGATCAAGCCTGAACCCTCTGAAGAAAGTCCTCGGTGGAGTCGCCAAGCTGTACGAACCTGAATGTGCTATCGTCGAAGCCCGCATGCGCGCGACCGAATCTCGCTGCTTGGGGTTGTCCACATTTCCTAGGACGAGAGACGGACATGCGTGAGAAGCAGTCCCCATTACCTGTTTGCGACCCCAAGGTCAAGGGCCGGTAAGTTGCCCAAGTCTAGGGGTAAATGATACACCTAGTTTTGCTAAGGCATTTGTCATGTGGAACCGGAAAGTCCGAGTTCGAGGGTTCACGTTACGTGGGGGCCTATATCCCGTACGCCCTTTTGTACTCTAGCTTGCCAGGCCTGCCGTTTTATTTACCGCTTGAATTAGGTTGTACTCAGTTTACATGTTTTGACACAGACAATTCGGTGAACTAAACGATGTAGGTTGAGAAGCCGGGAGAAAAGTAGGCCCGTATGTCGAGGAACCGATTCACTATCCTCACATTACAGTTCATCAAACCATGATGGTTGAATTCCTGCGTGAACCGGAACCGCGAGATCTTGGGATTACTCTCGTCTGGGCAAGCATTAGACTGATTTGATTAGTTCGGCTCTCGGACTGTTCACTCACCGACCGAGATTCTTATAGAATGAATGTACAAAGTAAAATCCTTACAATGCTCTCAAAAACAATAAATACAAATTACAAATGGTTGAATCCCAATCAATTCGCGTTCGGTTATTATTCCGCTTCGACTCGTCGTTAGTTCAGGGAAAAACCGAAAACTGAAATTCAAATGCACTCTTAGTGAATGGGGCGTTAGACCCTGTGACTGATGGTTAGGGCATTAAACCCTAAGTGCAATGCGTCTTATGGGTTGGGCTTCACTTGCATGGACAAACAAGAGCAAAAAATTAACAAATAACATGTGGATTGCAGACAAATTGTTTTTCAATGCCAAGTTTACTTGAGTTAACAAATTATTAACCCTGAGTGTTTTGGCATGCAAATGTCCTATGCTAAGCAAGCAAACGTGTGCAAAGCATTTTACATTCAGCTTTGTTTCAAGGACTTGACAGACATGGTATCTGTAGTCAAGTCCTTTGTGTGTGGATTGCTTTTAAAGTTGTTCTGTATTGTGACACTGCAAGTCCGCTGAATTCGCCAAACTCATATTTTGACTCTAGATTTGGAGTCTAGAGTTTCACCTAATCCTTGTCTACTGTTTGGTTAGGTCGAGTGAATGATTAATCAGGATTTGCATGTTTCGTGACAGAAATAACGGTTCTAGTTACCCGAGTCTACGATAGAATGACATAAACTCATCAGTTGGATAAGAAAAGACTATGCAGATGAACCTACACCTGAACAGGTAACCCATTCTTATCCTAATACCGTAGTGTTTCTGTCAAGCTAATTCTAGGGGTGTCGCTAAATTGTGAAAAGATGATTTTTCCCTTGACTTGAAAATTGTTTTCAGAAAAAGGAAACAACGCAGTGCGGGCCACCTTGGCTTGTAGCCGGTGTCGACCAATTCCCTGTATCGTCCAGGGTTATGCAAGAACCCCGAAAAAGCCAAAGAGCCGGTCGATCTGCCCGGGAGTAATCTAGAAAGATTTTATGTATCATAACCTAAGTTACTTGAAATCAGGTAGAAACTCAAGTCAAGACACACAAGTACTTTCTAGTCGTCCGTGCTACATCAGACCGCGCGTTTCGAGTTTTGAAATAGACAAGTTTTGAAAAGGACACTAACATCATTTGACAACTTATCGACGCGAGTTATCAGTTAATAGCCAATTTATGCAAGTTTTGTCAGTGTCAAGTGGGTTTAACCATGTAAGCGTCCCGATTAACCCGTTTGTGAAATTACTGCTTAAGGATTATTGCCGAATGCAGTAAATGTGCAGGTTACAAACAATCAGACGGACCATGAATTGATCCACTGAATGGAGTCTGAATACCCAAAAAGCTTAATTTAATGAAAATGATTTGTGACACGGCGACCAAGACGGTTCCAGGAAGGTTGAGGAGAATTTGGTCAAAATGATCAAAATACCCTCGGAACCCAAATGGACTTGGAAAAGTCACTGATATGCGAGTCCATGCATTTTGCTTGGAAAATAACATTTTTAAAAGGGATTTTAATGCAGGATTTGCAAAGATATTGAAAATGCGATTGCACAAAATCTGAGAAATGGATTTCATCGAAGTAAAGAGGCCATTCTTGACCCGAGTAAGATCAAAGAGTTCTCGGCCCTTTCCTCTTGAGGATAGCCGTGAGCTTCCTTGACCCGTTTTGAGTTTTAAGAGGTCTCTTTAACCCGATTTCGACTATTTAAAAGACAATGTAAAAGTCCTAACTTCTCTAAGTCGGGAATGGTTATACCTAGTCCCGGGATGCAGGATGGGACTGTAAAAGTCAGGTTGGACCATTGCTGGGTCGGGTTCCGGGCTGTTTTGGCTTGCACGGACCCGAAATAGGCTCTCTGACCCGACTGGAGCAAAGACATACCCAACTGGCACCTGAGAGAAAATGGGTTGGTTCGAACAGCTCGGGTGGCTTTTCGAAGAGTGCTTGGTTGTTCCGGAAAGCCAAGAGGATGCTCAACGTCCCTACGGTGGTTTCGGGAGGAGTGCACGCGTAGATTTTCCGGAAATCAAAAGCAAAGTCAGGTCATTAAGCAGAAAACAAACCCAACTGGGCCAGAACAGATCCGACTGGTAATCCGGAAAGAAACGGCTCTCCCGGAGGCTCTCGATGGTATTTTGGTGCAAGGTCGGTGGCTTCCGACTTCTAAGAGACCCCCAGAGGTGGCTGTGGTGGTCGTTTGGCGAGAAGAGCTTCGAGTAGACCCATATAACCCTGTAAAGATCAAACAAAGCAGAGCACGTCTAGGAACAAACCCGACTGGGGAAGTTTCGGGTTGGACATCACAACGGTGGTTCCCGATAGTATTTTGGTGCAAGGTCGGTGGCTCCCGACTCTTAAGAGAACCCCGGAAGTGACCGTGGTGGTTGTTTGAAAAAAAAGGTGTCGGGATCGACTCGATCTGCAAGGAAAAAGCAAGGAAAGTCAAGAAATTCGACCCGACTAGGCAGTCGGGATGAATCTTCTTGCAGGGTTAAAACCAGCAAGTTTTCTCAGGATCTGTTGACTCCTGGACACTCTTAGGTCATGTATGGAGGTGGTTGATGGGTTGTGGCAGCTCAAACCAACCCGAAAGGCTTGAAAACCCGGAAATGAAAAACCAGCCCGAGAAGGCCCAAACTAAGTTCGGTTTTGTGGTGGGCTAGTTCTATGGCTTAGAGGCTTCAAACTAAAAATCTAACTTTGGAAATGGACTAAGGGGGTCGAAAACATGTGGGAGATGAAGTTTGGTCAAGTTTGGATTTAAGCCGGGATGAGAATCACCATGATTTCAACTTAAGTTCTTGAGGTTTTTGCTTGATTTCAGCTGAACTAAAGTTCGCTGCGGTTTTGCTGGTGGCAAGGGAGGTTGAGAGCATTTGTTTGAGTGAGAAATGCTAAAGAGATGATGCTTGAAGGTGTGTCATTAAAGTGTCTTGCAATTAGGCACTTATAGGATGCCTTAATGAGCCAATTTAGTGAATTTAAGTGCACTTAAGGGGGGATGCTTAAGGGATCCGAATTTTTAAGAGAATTAGGGTGGGGTTTTGATTGAAAAAGATAAGAAGGCATTAATGTAAAAATGTTGATGGAAGGGTGTTTGAATGGAAGACTTAAGATATTTTTGGAGGAAGACAAAGGCAATTTGTCTTCTTGGCTTGATGAAGAAGATGACAAGGGAGGGGTAGTTTTTGGGCAAGGTGTGGCTGCCCATGACCGTCCGTGGGTCCCACGGGTTGTAAGGGAGAGTTGGGACGAAGTTCGAGTCTCGATTGATTGCGTGTTCGAAGCTCATGGCTCAAATGAGCATTAAATTGTCAATGTGTGCGCGAAAATGATCCAAACGAGCCCAAGATTGCCCATTTTGCATAAATAAATGTTCGAGTGGTTTTGGGGCTCGAATGCCAGTTTTGCTCGTTTCAGGTGATCAGAGCAAAGTTAGCCGTTTCTAAGAATGTATCTCGTATCTGCATTCCGCGTTGGTCATTTTGATATGCATTGTCAATCAGACTGAATAATTGACCAATAAGCCGATTGCAAATGTGAAACCGGAGCCATTCTCGGAGTCCGCAGCCGGATTTCTCAGATTGCTTTCTGAGTTGCTTGGGCGAGCCGGAGATCATTGCGATCTCTGTTCGTTGAGAACAGACCTCGAAGGATTGGAAAAAGCCATTTGAGACTATAAAAGCACTGTTCTGGAGGCCTATATGAATTGTACAGTTCAGTCTGAGGATTTCACATTGAGCCTTGTGATGATTAGCATTGTTTTGTCCAGCCATCCGGCGTCAAGTTTTCGCCAAAAGGACCTTCGGTTTTGAATTTTCTTTAAAAACGATATTTTCTGCTCTTCGGAGGTCATTCGGGAAATTGAAAGGGATTCTGCAGATTGATTTGCCCAATTGCTTATGTCCGCTATAGTTTTTGGGGCAATGCATGACTAACTTTGTTTGCCGACGTTTCGTCAAACTAGTCTCTGGTTACGCATTTCCACTTAAAGGTATGCTTCTTCTGTCACTCAGGAGTCATTAGAGGAGTCTGTGTGCCTTCCGAGAAGCAATCTAAAGCGATACTCATGATCTGTAGAATTGCGGGGTATGACTGTGTCTGACATTGAGCATTAACTTTTCTCTGATGAACCGGCGTTTTTGAACTTCCACTGAAAAGTTATTTGTATTCAAAAAATTGCTCTGTATAGAGCAGATGATCTGCGAAATGTGTTTGAATACACTTCTCATCTGTTTGGCACCGCAAGGGATTTTTGAAATCCAATATTGATTATCTTCTGATGGTCGAGTGAACTAGTAGAAAAGCTATCTGGGCTCTCTATTTGCTCTGTACATCGCTGAATAATTTTGGAAGTTCTTCTGTTGTATACTTGAATCATCCGCTTGTCTTTGTTGACTTGAAAATGATTAGCAATTCACTGCCTTGTCGAGCCTTCTTGTGTATCGATGTTCAAGTCGTGGGCTGAATCGCTGTTGATGCTGTCGTTTGAACTGGTGGGCCAAAACGGGGTGCTGACAAACGCCTCATAAAATTCGCATGTAGCGTGTCTCATCAGTTTACATTACGAATAACCAAAGCAAGATCCACACTCAAAACAACTGATTTCCAAATATTAAGGTTGCCAAGGAGCAAATTGGGGTTATCGCTTCCACCACTGAAGTCTCTCTGTTTATGGCATAGACTGTTGGAGTTTATGACTGAGACAACTCAAGCTTATATTATTGCTGCTAAGGAAGTGGAGGAGAAGGAGAAAAGATTTAGCATTACTCGATTTAATTTTTAAAGCAAACACAACCCAAAGAGGCCTTGGGACAAGAAGGTACCCTCTCTAAGATCAACAAGCATACAAAAGCCACAACTTCTTCTCCTTCTGCTCATACTTGTTTTATTTTAAAAGTATACGAGGCAATGCTAGCATCGTTCAAGAAAAAGGTTTAAAAAAAAATTTCGATCAAAAGAAGTACAAAATGCATTCCTCCTTCATTGGTTAACAGCTTGAAGAAGCTCCTTTTGAATCACACGGAGTGTAGCTGCGACATCAGCGACGTTCATACGGTCTTGGGGGCACTCGGAGGAGCAAACAACTCCCTGCCTGATGATTGAGACCAGACATTCTTGAATCTTTTGGAATTTGTTTCTATGCCTCCTTGATCTTATGTTGTTCGAACTGCTCTCCATGCCTCGACACTCTTGTAGCAAGAAGGAATCAATAACCTGAGAAATTTGTTCGGGTAATGCTGCATTAGCAAACAAATGAAGGTTCAATCCGTCTGTGAACATTTCATCGGTTCGCCTCTTCCCAGTGAACATCTCCAGTACGAGAATCCCATAGCTATAGACATCCCCATGAGTTGATACGTCTCCTCCTGCTCCGTATTCTGCATTAGCAATTCAACAGACTTCATTTGGTCAGACGTGCCTTCACCTGTCCTATGAAGAGGTAATAAAAGGAGGGGCATAGTAAGCAAGATAAATTAAGAGTTTCGATATTACCAGGAGCAATATAGCCAAAAGATCCTTTCACACTAATTGAGCTACTGGGATCAACAACTGACTCCTTTGTTGCTTCTGGCATGAACCTGACTAATCCAAAATCGCCTTCATGCGCAGTCATTTCGTCATCTAGTAGAACATTGCTTGGCTTTAGATCGCAGTGGACTATGGGCACATTGCACTGATTATGGAGATAATCTAAAGCAGAAGCAACATCTATAGCAATGTTCAATCTCTGGAGAAGATTCAACTGTCTTGGGGCTTCTTCCTCCATCTCAATCGTCTCGACTACTAGATGTAACCATCCATCTAAGATTCCATTCACCATGAACTCATAAATTAGGGCCTTAAAATCGTTTCCCTGAGAATCAGTGCCTGAACATGCAGTGATTACCTTCACGAGATTCCTGTGCCTAATGTTTCTCAGGGCCTCGCATTCTGAAATGAAGCTCTTGGCTGCTCCATACCGCATCAGGTTTAGAACCTTCACGGCAACAACCGTCTGATTCCAATAAAAAATTCCTTGGAACACTGATCCAAAACCTCTCAAGCCTATCAAATTTGTGGAAGAGAAACCATTAGTTGCTCTCAACAGGCTTTGGTAAGAAACCTGCAAAAGCCCATCTCTTGAAAACTTGGACGCAGTACTTTTACTTTGCCTTCTACACCAGAGAATATACAGCAACACGAGAATCAAAAGCAGTCCTATAAGGCCTGAAACTGAGGAAATAATTATAATTCTTGTGGAGTTCATTGTCCCCACCCTCCTCGATTCTTCAATGTTGCATTTGGGCAGTCGAAATTCAGCTAAGCCCCAGCAGAGATCCTTATTTCTGATGAGAGAGGTTGCACTTACATTCCTGAAAACTCCTCCTATTGGTATTGCGCCCTCAAATTCATTGAGCGCGAGACCTAAACTCGTCAGATTTAGGCCCTCAAGGAATTTCGAAATTTTCCCAGACAACATATTGTTTGATAAGTTCAGTTCTTGAATCCCTTTTAAGTTACTCAAAGTGGATGGGATCAAACCTTCAAAAAGGTTGTCCTGCATGTAAAGATTCTCCATCATTATACAGCTTCCAAGACTACTTGGGATTTCTCCAGAGATTCTAGTGTCTTGCAGAAGTAATGCGCCTAGATTTTTCAAATTTCCAACCTCCATAGGAAGCTTGCCTGTCAGATTATTGCTGGAGAAGTCTGCGTATATCGACAAAGATGAGATTTCCATAATTTCAGGAGGTATGGCCCCACTAAGTTTGTTACCGGCAAGGTCGAGAAGTAGTAAACTCTGACACTTGCTTAGAGATGAAGGTATTGCTCCTTGAAGACTATTGCTTCGCAAAGACAGGTGGATCAACTTCGATAAATTTCCCATGGTGTGTGGGATTTCTTCAGAGAATTCATTCCTACCTAGATACAATTGCTTTAGCCTTGCAAGATTGCCGATTTCAGAAGGAATGTTACCAGAAATGTTGTTCCCTTCCACAAAAAACAATTCTAAGTTTATGAGATTGCCGATGGTACCTGGTAAGCCTCCGGATATCATGTTCTCGCCAGACGAGAAAGTCATGAGAGTTGTCGACATGTTAGAGATGCATTCGGGTATGTTCCCTTCAAAATTGTTTAATTTAAATTGTAATGACTCTAGCTTTGTGGAGTTTGTCAATGTGCAGAGGAAGTTGAGGCCACCAACCTGCTGACCGCCAAGATGATTGTTCGCAATGCCAACGGTGAAGAGCTCATTCATTTTCTGGAAAGATGGAACCTTCCCAGTGAAATTATTTTGATTGATATTAAATAGGGAGAGGTCAGACAAATTGGATATTGATCTGGGAATGGGTCCTGTGAAATGGTTTCGAGCAAAGGAGAGAAATTGGAGAGCTGGAAGAATGAAGCCCAAGTCTGATGGTAAGCTCTTAATCAGTTGGTTTTCCCTTCAAGCATGTTGACATTGACGTGAAGTATAACAAGATTGAAGCAACGAGACAAACTTGGAGGAATCGGTCCATCCAACGAGTTGTTATTAAGGTGCAAAACTCGTAGTCTATATAGATGACCAACTTCGGGAGGAATCCTCGAGTGGAAACTGTTGTTCTGGAGGTTGAGGACCCTCAGGAATGTGAGGTTCCCAATACTGGGGGATATAATTCCTCCCAAGTTTTGCGATTGCAAGTCCAAGACGGTGACTCTACGGTGCCTTGGACCACAAGTAACTCCGTACCACTGGCAATAATGGATGATGGTGTTCCACGAACGTAGAACACCGAGGGGGTAACTCAAGGAGGCTTTGAATTCCAACAGAGTGAGCCGATCAGTTTCGTTCCTAGGAATCCGTTTTGCACCAAACACAGAACATGAGAGGAAACTGATGATGATAAGCGAAGAGACAGACCCGAATGCCAAAGGAAAAGGCCGACATCGATAGGAAAGCAGAAGCTCCATTTGAATTTGAGTTGAGAGAAGGAGATTTGTGTGCTTTGTGTTCCAGGAATATCTGTGCTTCTATATATGGATTTGTACAAATTTTAAAGGACAAAAGTTTTTTTATCTTTATGAATAAATCTTCCACTTGATGTTATCATGCCATAGAAAATTAATAAAACGATGAAACGACTTACATTTTACTATATAATATATGACTTCCTTCTTGCTTGTTTTGAGGATATGGACCACAAGGACCGAATCGGTCAACCAGAGGGACTGCAGTTGTTGGCCGACTCTGGCCTCGCCAAAATAATAATAATAATAATGGAGGTGTTCTATGTTCAAGTTTTCAAATATACGATTTCAATAGTAGGATTATCTATATTCTTTTATTTTATTTTTTATTTTATTGTAATAGATCAATGAGAGTTTGTTGTAATCGAAACAAAAAAAAATGTTGACCCGTTGGCTTAATATTAATCTAATTTTAATTATTCAAAAGTCTTCGGTCGATTTTTGTTGTCTTTTTTGCTCAGGATGAAAAAAGAAGTCTTGGCCTGCTGCCGTTGTCATTATTCAATACTTGGAAATTTGGAATACCTGCAATTGGATTGATCGGAGTCAATACAAAAGCTTCATACTTACTATAATACTACTGCAAAGCATTTTTTTAATCTAATTTTCACTTTCCCGAAGCATTCCTAGTGAAATAATTCATATTAATTGTATTCATTCAATTAAGATTAAATTTATAATTTTTACTTCAATAATGAATAAGCTTCACTCTCCTCTGCATGCGTTTCTCTTTTTTCATCCGCTCTCTCCCCAACTACTATTTTTTTTATTATTTATTAATTTCCTTTTAAGCTATATCTCCAAATGCCTCGATCAAAAAGTTAGTTTTGACCGAACACTTCTACAACTAGTGGATTTCGGATTTTTATTTTCTTTCCTATATATTTTTTATTTTTTTTTATCATAAGGGAAGTCCATGAATCTAATACAAACATAAGAAATAAATCGAAATAAATAAACACATAAGTCCCATTAGTAAAGATTAAACCCGAGACCTCTTCGTTCAGAGTATGTGTCTTATGCCACTGCACTGTGTAACTGCATGAGTTGCATTGCAGGCTTTGACACCAAGATGTGTATATTGATGAAAATTTTAATAGGTTAATATAAAGGACATCTCAGCATCTATATATATATATATATATATATATATATGAAAGCAAGGATGAGGTAGGTCCCGATTAGATGGCTTCCGAAGACTCCATTTCTAAATGGAATTTTCCCGATTTTCCAATTTTTTTTAGTTTTTAAAATTTTTAATTTATTTATTTTCAATTATAAAATTATCAACAAAAATCTTCGAAAAAGTAATAAAATCTTCCGAAATTAAACAAATATAAGAAAAGCAAGGACGAGATGGGTTAGGCTAGATAGTCTTAAAACGCTCCGTTTATAAATGAAACTTTTTCAATTTTTTGAGTTTTTTAAAGTTTTAATTTAATTATTTTCTGTTATAAAATAAACAACAGAATATTTCAAAAATAATGAAATCTTTCTAAATTAATAAAATCTTTCAAAATTAAACAAAATCTTCTGAAATTAATTATTTTTTGTTATAAAATTATCAACAAAATATTCTGAAATTATTTACCCAATAATTTTTTGGAAATTAGAATCTTACGAAATTTTCAAAAAGTCAAATTACATTTTTTAGAGATTCTTTGTTGTACATTATAAATAGCAAAATCGTTTTTAAAATCGCCAGTTTCAAAGCTTCTCTCTCAAGTCTTATTCCTTCCCCAATAGCAATTCGGGTTACCTTACACTCGATATCTTCATCTCAAGCTTTTGGAAGCAATATTTCTGGCATCTCAATGATATTGATGCAGGCAACTCTTCTGCCACATTATAATGAGGACGAATACTATGGTGGACCCATTCAGCCCCTCCATAATGCTCAACAATTCATCTCAAGCTTCAATGGTCAACATATGACATTCTTCGGAGATAAAAACTTTAAGACAGGGTATTATTGTAGCCGGACTTCTTTTACTAGGGTTTATTGCTTGAGTTTTCTAGGCTTGAAAGACATCTCTTGCCAATAGATATTTTCAATTTCTCTTGGAATAAGAAACAAAATATTAGCTCAAGCCGTCTCGAGAAAAAAAATATAATTGATGATTCTTTATTTTTTCTTTCAACTAAGGTGTTCTCTGAATTATGAGTTAGTCTATGGATTCAATTACTACTACACACAAAGTGATCAGCTGTTCAATTATTGTTTTTTTTGTTTTAATTTTATACTTTTTCTTAATTTAGAAACAAATTGATGTACTGAGTCGTGATAGAATAGATTTAAACGACTGATCTCAAAGATAGCTGGGGCGCGATGGCTGAAGAAGGCTAGTTTGAAACAGAGTAATGGACTAATAATGAAGAAATTAGCTATTGCCTTGCCCATATTTTTCACTTCAAATTCTCGATCTAAAAAAAATGAAAACTGTGATAAACTAATCTCAACTTTTTTTTTTTGTCTTTCCCACGTCTACCTAAATGTTCTTATGAAAAATTCTTTTTTTCTTTAAATTGAAGAACGTTTGAACTTTGCACATATATAAATATTTTAAGTCATATATATATATATATACGTTTCAATATATTGTTTGCACACATACATATATAATCCCGAAATCATATATATCCGTATCTATATATATGAAGTCATATATATATGTATACGTTGTTTCGCTATACGTTTGTATATATGTTTCTGTATATATATTTACTTCTATATATATTCGTAAATTATTTTTAATTGAATTTATATGTTACCGAGCAAAAAAAAATTAAATTTATGTGCTTCTATAAATTTTATTAGCTATTTTTAATTTATGTTATAAAATTATTAAAAAAATTTATCATGTTCTATCCCGTGTAATGCACGGGCTCTACAACTAGTAAAATAGTAAAAGCCAGAACGACGTCTCGGAATACCACATGTTGGACGAAGCATGTCTATGGTCGCTAGACCTTTGAAGTCACCACCAATAAGGATGTGACACTTGGCCCAGTGTCGTCTTGCCACCTCAGTCTTGGAAGCTGAAAAGACTTAAACTCATGAAAAATCATAAATCATATATTTATAATTACATTTATGATAAATTGAATTTTATTATGCATGACTTAATATAGTCTTGCATACTGAACCCATTTTTCGGCTCTATGTCTATGATGTGTAATGAAATTTGAGCATAAAAGTTCATTATCAATTCACTTGAACAGAAACTACAAAGGTGGTCTTGGAACTATAAGGGACCCGATCATTTTGAAGTGAGTTAATTATATTGTATATAGATTAGAAGAAGATGCCAAGTCAAGTGTTTTGGTTTAGACAGCCAATTAACTTTCCATTTTTTAGAGAAGATACAATCATGTAACACATGGAATTTGGTATATTCTTATTCATTGTCATTTCATTTTGTTGTATATGAATAAAATAAAATATATTCATTGAGGGATATTTGAAAGAGAGAGGATTGATATATCTTATACAGTAAGTTAAGTATTGAGATCGCTAATATCTCAAGATAATAGATTGTATGCATAAAATGCTATATTTAAGTGTAAATAAACAAAATCATTTTTATAGAGGTTATAATAAAAGAATATATAACTATATTTGAGTTATTTTGTTAATTACCGTAACAGATGCGCGGGCCCATTCGTTTAGTTCTCATTAAAGTACCGAAACTCAATGGCCACATTTGAACTGATCGTCATCACCAACCACAGGAAGCTTTATGTGATCGCACATTCATTGTTTAGTCGATCCAGATCATCGAGGGTCGAAGTTTTCAACCCAAACTTGAATAAATGGGTTATCCGTGAACCAACATTTGTCGATGATGAAGCAAACTATGACTATCACAGCTACATAGTAAGAGCCTTTAATGTTGTGGAATCTCCCATAGTGTCGTGGACGGAATCGAGACTAGTCTTTGAGTTGGATACCGATCATCCACATGAAGGGTGGACGAAGAGCCTTAGGTCTGACCACTTATAGGAGCTTCGGACAGCATTCAAGTTTGTGGATGGCCTATGGTATGCGTAGATTTTCTTCCCATCCCGTGACCTTAATGGCTATCTCATTGCCTATGACTTACGATATCGCGCCTGGGCAGGGATCGGAGAAAGATATCCTAGGTCGCTTTCCAAGACCAGGTCACAAAAGCCCCATAACCTTTCTCAGGGAGCACAGGTTGGTGGATTGCGGGGGATGTAAAGTAGTCGTTTTCTCCTCCGTTTTTAGAAAAATTTTTGATCTACTAGAAGTAGCCGAAGAAAAGCTTCTCTTCACGCTAGACATTGTTCATTTGGAGAAACGTGACAATGCCAGTGAGTGGAAGAAAAAGCGTAAAAGTCGAAAGATTTATTCTATCAATTGTGTCCTCGTTAAATCACTATTCATCGGCATTAGCATTAGTGAATTATGTGTCATTCTCTCACAAGTTTGTTTTTGCAACATATAATTATTGTTAACAATCCCATTCTAATAAGAAACCAACTTTATATATCGCAAATGCCATCCACCATTTTGATTTTCAATTGTGAACAGATGTTGCACAACATTTATCCGGTGGGAGGGAGGAGGAGCGCTATTCATCCCCGACTCTGACAATAGTCGCAGTGCAGGCTTTGACATCAAGACAGCCTCAGGCTTCTCGGCCTTCATTGTCTCTCTTCTTTGCGGAAATCCGAAAGTCAGTTATATGTTCTGCTTTGATTCCATAATGACTGAACAATCTTCTTTGATTAAATCAATTTGCAATGGGATTACACAATATTTACATGCTAAGTTTTCGAGACCCAATTATATGTAGATGAGAAACACTCTATTGAATGTTCTAAATTCTCATATGGTTGTTATAATATGCGCAGAGTATAGAATCTTTGGAGCCTTGTGGACCGGAATATTTGACGATCTCCACCCCAAAGATTCTTGTAGCTATGGTTTTCACTTCATTGATTATCCTTCTAAAAGAAAACCTCCAACATCAAGACCCTACTGCACAGGTTCGAATAAAAAAAACCTTGTGATTATATATTTCACAATTTTAACAGTAGACTGGACCATTTTGAAGGATTTGTCGGGCTTGAACATTACCGGACCACCAAACAAGTGTTGTGGAAGATGCCGAATTCGAGGAATTTAGACCGAGAATAGACAAGAAATAACACCAGGAAATATCCACGGACAAAGCAAAGAGATTCCACTAGATCAATAAACTTGAAATTATACACTCGAGATCACTTGTGTTTCCTAGCCTCCGTTACAAGACCCAAACCCGAAAAGAACCTCACAATCCTCTCAATTCTTACCACATTCTCACTCTATGAATCCTAGAGACTCCAAGAGAGTAAACCTGATAACTCCCAAGAAGACTACCCGTGATTCCCACACAACATGTTGTCTTGATACAAGACCATCTCCCCTTTAAATAGATACAATACATTCCCAATATCTCAAAGATATCATAATATAATAATAGGATATTCCCCCCTTTGAAATATTCTAAAGATATTCTAGAATTATCTTTAACATCCCCTAAAAATAATTTTCCTATTTAAAAATCTAAGAGATATAACAATATCCCTACAAAATAGAAAATATAATCTCAGAATAATTTGAGATCTCGCCCCTTCCTTTTTCGCCCAATCTTGTTACCGCTTCCTGTCTTCGGATTCTTCATTGAATATGAGATATACTCAACATATCTCTACATTGACTCGTGTTCACCAAGTCCATATCGATCTAGACTCAACCTGCTCTATCACAGCCCTTCACAGACTCCACCTCATCCTCTACGATCGCTTAAGCCTAGCACCTTGGACTCCTCCAAGGTGCTGGGCTTCCTCAGCTTCACTTTGGTGCGCCCTCCAAAACTAACCTTGCGACAAGTCATATTCCCAACTTCAGCAATACATGAGACCACCAACTCCACAAGCCCACAATATTCTCGCGGCCTCAATTGCTCACTCTACCTGTCTCCCACTTGTAAGCTATTCCACCGTAGGGATTTCGGCCTCCATTCAGATATACTCCAAATAATCTCCACACCAGGCTGAGTTATCGGAGCTTTCAACCCAAGCTCCACCTTCCTCCAAGGCTTCTCCACCTGTCCTCGGCATGTGCTCTCGGTCTGCTTGACCAAAGTAGGAACATCAAAAACCACATTACTGATAAGGAATTTCGAGGCCTTACCACGCGTGGACAGCCTATGCTTTTCCACCTTATCAGTCCCAAGCAAGTCACCGCCATCCCTAGGTGACTCCAAATACTTTTCTTTAGGAGCCGAACACTCGAATGCTGTCGTTGAAACCATTCCTTGCAGAACATACAGACCCTTCTACAATAGTCCCTTCATCACCACGAGAGCGCCCTTCGAGATTCTTAAGACTTAACCTTGGCACCTGTAATTATAGCCAAGCTTGTCAAGGGTACCCCACAAGATCATATTTTTATTTAATCCCGGGACATGTCTAACAGCAATCAACAACATCTCACTACTAGTATACAGCTTGATTCACACTTCTCCCACCCCGACAACATCGCATGTGTAACCATTAGTCATAAGGACCTTCCCACCTTCTATGGACCGATAAATAGAAAATAACCCTCTATCATGACAAACATGGAAAGTGCATCCCGAATAAAAAAATTCACGTGATACTTGACATGCCAGATGTAATGAGAATCTTGGCATCTGTATTTCCGACACCTGTTGCTATCAGAATATCTCCTTCCTTGTACCTTTCCTCCGCTACTATCGCACTCCCCGATAGCTCACCTTGCTTGCCTCTTCGTCTTGGACAATCCCTCTTGAGATGGCCTTCCTCGTTGCAATTCCAGCAAATCGGCTTTCTACCCCTTGACTTGCTCCTGCCACGAGTCCCTTCTTACTCAATATGCCCCTTGCTACTAAGCTTTCACCGTTGCCTCGTTGCAATTCCAGCATATCAGCATTCTGCCCCTTGACTTGCTCCTACCATGAGTCTCATTCTCGCTCGATCTGCCTCCTACTACTAAGCCTTCACCATTGCGTCCATGGTGCTCCATCACCTTCTTCTGCAACTCCTTCGAGTTCAACGATGCCTTGACATCTTCTAAGGTGATACTTGTCCTATCATATAGCATGGTATCCACGAAACTCTCGTATGCTTCCTTTCGGGAGAGAACACAACAACAAAGCATGATCCTCGTCTTCAATTTTCACTACACGAATTTCGGGCTTCAATGACCGAAATTTTGTGATGGACAAGATCGGTCAAAAACTGTGATGGTGACATTTTGTGAAAAGATTCGGTGACATATATTGTTGAATCATTCTTTTTTTCCGACACTAATATGTCATTGGTTGTGCAATTCCATTGCTCTACGTTTATGTTGTAGCTCAAATCCATCACCTTTAAGCAACAACGATATACTCTTTCCACTGCAATACGAATCAATTCGTGTTATCTTTTTGCTACATAAATTAATAATGAGTTAAACTAATTTATGAGATTAGGCAAGCAAGTCCCTCTCGTTTGGTGGACTCACGAGTCGCGATTGACCGCTTAGACACTCCCTTCTCATTCTCCCTCTACCTCTCGCGTTCCTCAGTTAGTTCAATTTCGAAAGAAAAAACTATCACTGTCATCTCTTTACTTTCACCTTGCCACCACTTAAGTCCCTCATCAATTTTTGCCATCAATTTGGCTTAAACGTTAGGATTCCGTCGATCAATTTGGTCCCTCCCGTCAATGCCACTCAAGGATGTCTGACGTGGTTGCCTTGTTGGACAAAATGGTGTCAAAAAAATAATTTTTAATATGATTTTCAAAAACTGTCACTATCATCATTTTACTTTTCTCGAGCCACCACTTTAGTCCCTCCTCAATTTTTGCCACCAATTTGGCCCAAACATTGGGGTTCCGTCTATTAATTTCGTCCTTGCCATCAATGTCGCTAACGGATGTCTGACGTAGCTGCCTTGTTGGAGAAAACGATGTCAAAAAATTATTTTTAATCAGAGTTTCCAAAACGAAGTCGCTTTTGGCAATTTTTTGAAAATTTATTTATTTATTACTTTAACAGATGAAGGGGTAAACTAGCGAGACCTCCCCAAACCAAGGGGCAGCGACCGACCGGGGAGGCCCCAGTCGGTCTCTCCCCCTTTTTCGAATCCCTTTGTTTTACTCTTTCGGTGAGGGTGATGATGTTGATCGAAGGAAGAGATGCATCAGCTCGTTGGAGATGAGAGAGGCTGCTCGGAGGGGCCTGTGGCTAAACTGCTACGATGGAGGAACACTGGAAAGGGATTGAAGAGGCGACCTGAAACTCGCTATAGCTCTTAAGAAAGGGAAATTGAGGCTAGTCATTAGAGCTGGACACGATGTTGAACTAGGAGTGACTTTAGAGCTCCTAAAACTACTAATCGCATAAGGAGACGGATTAGTAGTATCAGGAGCTCCGGAATCATTCTTAGTTCAGCCTCATATCTAGCTCTAACGACTAGCCTCAATTTCCCTTTCTTGAAAGCTATAGTGAGCTTCATGTCGCCTCTTCAGTCCCTTTCCAGTGTTCCTTCATTGTAGCAGCTTAGTTACAGGCCTCTCCGAACAGCCTCCTTTTCTCCAATGAGCTGATGCATTTCTTCTTTCGATCAGCAGCATCACCTTCACTGAAAGAGTTTAACAGAGGGATTCGGGAAGGAGGAGAGGCCGACCGGGGCCTCCCCGGCCGACCGTTGCCCCTTGGTCTGAGAAGGTCTTGGCGGGTCTACCCCTTCATCCGTTAAAATAAATAAATAAATAAATAATTTTTCAAAAAAATTACCAAAAACGATTTCGTTTTGGAAACTTTGATTAAAATAATTTTTTGACGTCGTTTTCTCCAACAAGGCAACTACGTCAGACATTCGTTATTGACATTGACAGCAAGGATGAAATTAATAGACATAACCCCAACGTTTGAGGCAAATTGATGGCAAAAATTGAGGATGAACTAAAGTGGTGGTTCGAGGAAAGTAAAAGGATGACAGTGACAATTTTGAAAAGTCAGATTAAAATTTTATTTTATTGACACCGTTTTGTCCAACAAGGCTGCCATGTTAGACATCCGTTAGTAGCATTGACGGCAGGGATCAAGTTGATCTATGGAACCCCAACGTTTAAGCCAAATTGATGGCAAAAATTGATGAGGGACTTAAGTGGTGATAAGGTAAGAGTAAAGGGATGAAAGTGATAGTTTTCTCATTTCGAAACCATTTTTGAACAATTGAAGCTCTCTCTCAGTTCGTCTAGCTCTCCCTCTGTGTGTGACAGTGGTGAGTCTATCTCCGCCGGAAACTGGTCGTCTGCGCCGACCTTCCGATGCCTCGGCCATCTTCGATCTGACGCAACGCCTGCCGTTCTGACACCGCTGCCGATGTGACCACCCCATACCTTTAGGTCTTCCCGAGTCCCTCCTCAGTTGCCGTCCTCTCGTGCCTCCATCCTCCGTCTCTCCCGGCCCCGTCCGCTGTTCTGTCCTCTGTCTTTTCAGCCGCTGGCTGCTGCTCGTGCTCCTCCCGGCTCCCTCGACTGTAAGAAGGAGTGAGAATTGGAATCTTTTTGCTGCTGGGAAGTGTGAAAGATGTCCCTGTTTCTCTTTGGGTCCTTCCTGCACCATCTTCTGGTTGTGAATTTGCATGCTTGAGCAGAGAAGAAGATGATGATTTTAATGACTACAGTACAAGCTGCAATCATGGAAGAAATTTGCAAAAGGGAGAGGCCGAAGTGGTTATAATCATTGATACAGTGGCCTCAAGGAGATGAGTCAGAGATGTAAACCAGAAAAGGCATTGACTATTACAGAAGCATTTTGTACTTTGATGTATTTTTAAGCAATACGGCCATCACCCTGATTATTTGTGTGTGTATATATATTTACCTTTTATTATCCGTAATGTACATTGTATATTTATTTGGGGATAAAGGCATAAGGATCCTGATTTTTCTCTGTTTTGATTAATTAATACATATACCATGGGACAGAGAATACTAGCGCAGTATGAATGTTATTATGGGGGGATATTGACCTCTTGTGGATTTTTAAGTATCCTTCGTATACTCCTACTATAAACTGAATTATGAGATAAACTTATCTTAGGAGGCTCCTTAAAACAGCTTTTTACGGAGGCTAATCGAAAGCTGTCACGTCACAGTTTGTCGTCGGTGATAAAATAATAAGAAACTTATTAAATAACGACACTTATTATTTAATAAGAAATTTATTGTTCTTTTGTATGATAAGAAACTTGTTAAATATTAAGAAACTTGTTCTTTAAAAAGATGACTCGCTTAATTCGCTTAAATAAGGTCTCGGGTTCGAGTAATTGTGAATGTAAAAAATTCATGTTGGGATAGCTTTACCCCTTAATGGGCGGAAACGGCTCGACTAGATTAGTCAGAGATCAATTGGGCTTTTGAATACCATGGTTCACACCGAAAAAAAAAAAAAAGAAGATGACTTGCTATTATAAAATAGTAAGACGACTTGCTAAAAAATAATTTCTTACTGAATAACAAAAAAACTTATTATTTTTTGGGTATCCTTAAAATCCACCTTTTAAAGATCCTCCCACCGCTGCTAGGAACACTCCTGAATTATATAAGAGTTATATTCAGTATCTTAGTCATTTAAATGCACGATAATGCTCCAGATCAGACCTACGAAGAGAGAGCATAGGGAAAATAATGTTATCATTTTATATTAATTTTAGAAGAGTAAAGTACAATAAAAAATAATAAAATGGGTCAGGTTAGCTTCCATACAAGAAGTTGGTTCGAGATCAGCAAAAAAAAAAAGAAGTTGGTTTGAGCAAATAGTATAACTAATTACAATCAACTATTATAGGATTAGATTTTGAATAGGGTCATACACTCTGACGATAATTGCGATGTCTTTGATTGGTCGGATTAATATGATCTTCTAAAGTAACAAGCTTTAACTATATATCGACTTGACCTCAGTAATGACATAGTTCTAACATATAGGTTTTCTAAAAAAACGGCCATCTTTTCAAAGTATTGGTGTGAAACATCCAAGAATTTTTCCATAAAGTAATGCAAATATAGTTTTTCGTATTTAACAAAACATATTGGTTCAACCGAACATTATATTTAGCTTGAACTGAGCTATAATCGGAAATGAAAAATATTATACATAATACGGGAGCGAATATCATCAGCGAATATCATCAGGGAGAGCTCGGAGTCTTCTGCAACAAGTTAGTTTAGACAAAAAATCGAGAATGTGCTTCTAGAGACCAGTCTTCTGGACTTGCTTCAGCACCTCATCCGTTATAAGGTCCATGACAACTCTAGTAATCTGATATGGTGTGATCATATAGAACGAAAGAACCAACTCGTACGGATTCGTCTGTGGGTAAGCCACCCTGCCAACTCAAATCTGCTCCCTCAGCATAAAGATCATAATCACTATGTACATGTTGCCACTCTGCGCCAGTTTATCTTTTCGCAATATTCTATGGTCCTTAATACATGTTAAGTTAGTTCAAACTGTTGTTGATCAATATACGATGAACTCTTTCGTTTTAAACATTTGTTCCACCTGAAACTGTTATTTGCTCAAAATTAATATGTTGAGCAAATAATAATATGCCGATTATATGTTAGTACGAGCCAATGGTAATTCTCGCTCTAACTAATGTGTTTTGTATAAATTATTGCGATTCTTCTTCCTCCTACCAAGCAAGATATTTCTTTTATTTTTTATTCAATTGATTTCCTTGATTACATGAGCCGTGATTGGAAATAAATATCAAAAACTAAAATTGAAAAAAATAGTTGTAAATTATGAGATAAAATATAAAAATAAAATAAAGTTATTTTTATTCAATAAAATATATATTTAAAACAAAAAAGAATGTAAACTAAAGTTTTTTTTTCCTAAATAAAACATCCAAGATAAAGTTATTTTACAAAATAAAAAATAAATAAAATCTAAAATAATTGTAAAATAAATATTTTTATATAATTGTGAAATATTTTAAGTAATTTTAAAATAATTTCAGTGAATTATTTTAAGATAATTATAAGTATATTTTTAAATACTTTTTAAATAATTGTAAAAACAAAAGAATAAATAATTGTAAAAAAATAGAATAAATAATTGTAAAACAATTCAAAAGAATTATTTTAATATAATTGCACGAAAAATATCAGGATTCAATGTGTTAAATCGGGTTTTATCAAATAAATGTATTTATTAGTATATAACCTTATTCTAGTAAAAAAAGAAACAATCGGCCTCTGTTTTTGAAAAATTGAATAATATAATTAATATAAAAATTAAAATCTTTTAAATTCCCATGTCGGCCACCACCCTCTCAAACTTTGGCACCGGCGACATCAAGCCGGCCACCACCGCGCTTCTCGACCTACTCTCTCTCGGGGGGGTAGCCCGACACCGGCCACCATCGCTCAAACGGGGTCACCAGTGACCCTGTGCGAGCCGACAACCTCGTCGAGTAGTGGTCATTGGTGTTGGGCAACCACCGCCCCACCCTCCAACCTAGATTGATATTTTTTTTAATTAAAATCTAAGTTTTTAATTTTTATTTTTATTTTTTTTTAATTAGAAATATTTATTTTAGGGGATAAGTTGGTCATTTCACTTTAATATCCTAATCCTAAACCTAAACATCCACCAAACACTTGATTAGAACATTGTAAATCTAAGAGATTGAAATTTCACCGCATCCCGACCTTATCCCAATCCTTAACCCGACATCAATAAATAGCCCTGTGGTATTGGGATTGCGTGGTGAGAACAAACAGAGAACTAAGTATTCAATAAACCAGTTGAAAATGGTCATATTCCTAGCTTCCCATCTGCAAGCAAAACCAAAATTTTGGTCGAATTGAAGAGTTTGAACATTGATGGAAACTAATCCTCTTGTCCGCGTTGTGTGGACCTTTATTTTTGTACATTTTAATTAATATTTTGAGAACATATTTTAGAAATACAAGCAAATAATGGTTTGTAATTTTTCAGTTAGTACTTGATAAATTATATTTACGAAATTACTACTAATGATGGAGAGCAAGTAATATAGGAGATCACTGAGAATAAGTTTAAATTACGGTAGATTATATGATATGTGTTATATTTTATGTATAATTAATTAACTATAAATATATAATAGTACTATCACACTTACTAAATAGTTGAATTGCAGACCCCAATTCATGAATATCTATCTTAGAGATAAAAACCCACATGCATCACATTTATTTCAAATTATATTAATGATCGGAATCTTTGCATATCCCTATATGTAATCTTACTAATGACGAAGATATGAACAAAATATCTATCACGTGTTGAGGATTTATAAAGGCATAAATTTTGTATATTTTCTTAGTAGTTTGATTCAAAGTATTTTATATACTTCAGTAGTTCACAATTTACATATTAAATAGCAAACTGCAACAAGAATCTCAAAAAAACTGTGTACACATAATTTATTTATATAATAGTTTATTATATTTTCATTTGTTATGCCTAAGCATTCCTATAATTAAAGACATTGTCATCCAAAAAATTGTTTTTTTATAATATATACATATATATATATATGTGAGAGAGATGGATAGTGGAAATTTTAATTAGATTGTTTTGAATTTCAATAAATTTAATAAAATTTTACATGGGGCATTCAATAAGGAGAATCAAAGCGACAATTAACCACGGAGCAACAATTCACCCAAGATGCTTCTGTGTCATGCTCTCATTAAATAAATGGAAATCTCTCATTGCACAATGCCTAGGAGTCTAAATTAAATACCTATAACATTATATAGATAGATGCCTCATTACCCTACCGAACAAAAACTCATTACCCTACCGGTATGTTCTTGCACAGATCACTCCCCTCGACTCCAGATCAAATGCCTCATTTCATCCGATCATCATATCGAATCAGCTCTGTCAAGGTTAACCTGGAATAATTCTTCCTTAATTGTCCAGAAAGATGAATCACTTGTAGGACTCGGCATAGTTAAGGGAAGGTTGAAGACTGGCTGAAAAGGGGTCTTTAATCCATAGAAGAAGCCGAAGGTGCGTGCGAGCTGCAATAGCTAACGGCTACCAATGTTAGCCTTCTGACGGTCTAAGATGATGTTTAAGATCTTCCCGGGAACAAAGATTCTCTTCTTGATGGGATTCCCATCAAGATATTTGAGCAGCTTCTCGTCTTGAGAAGCTAGTATGAAGGCGTCTTCCTCAGAACACCCTTCTTCCACTTGGATTGTGCCCCTCGTCCTCCCATTAATTTGGACAGGCAAGGTGATTGTCGAGTCCTTTAAATAGACTGGATTAGCCTGCAATTTAAAAAATATCAAGGGAAGGAGATGCCAAGTTCAACGTCACAAGTTAATCCCGAAAAATGGAGAATCTAAATCTCACTAAGATATAATAAATACTATTCTCCCCTCTTGTCGTCACTTTGGAAAATGGGCATTGTTTTGAAAAGCAAACTGGACCAGCCTGGTGGATTAGTCCATTCATGGACGGACGGACTAGTCTGCCTGGCCAGCTTGTTCTCAGAAATGAATCATCTAAATCGGCTAGTTATGACCGAAAGAAAACCAGCCAGCAAAGACGGATTCTCCCAGAGATCCCAACAATTCTCTTTTTGCAAAATTTGTTTGGTTTGGCCTATGAACTCATGACGTTACCTGTCCAATGTCCAATCCAGCTTTTAAAACTATTGCAGGAAGTAGCAATGATATGTACACTCTGACACTTAGATAGAGCAAAGAGAGTTCAGCCATGCTGAATTCGCCCATAAAGAGAGAGGAAAAAGAAAACCTTACCTCAGGGAATAACTCGTAGGCTAAGGATCCTGAATGTCCAAGGCGGCACCAGAGCTCCTCGGCCATATGAGGAGCATAGGGTGCAAGCAACAGAACAAAAGCTTCTATGATGGATTTTGGATGTTTTTCCCACTGCCAATTAAAAAGAAGAATGCTAATGATTTTCACCAGAAGACAAAATAAAATAACATAGAAACCAAACCCTCATTTGGTTTCCCCTCTTAGAGATCCAAACTAGAGAAGAACCTTGTATGCTGCATTTATGAACTCCATCATAGCTGAAATTCCGGTGTTGAACCGCGTGCCTTCAATCTCCTCTGTCACCTGAATATGTGTTGTCAGTACGTAAACTTTTCCTATATGGAGAATTCGGTCAAAGAATTATCAAAATTCTAGTCATATGAGAGGATTCTCAACTGAATTTTGGGCATCTTCAGATCATAGAGAAACGTCTTTGCCAGGAATAGTGCAATGAAACACGAGATGTTCCAAAAGAAATAAAGCATCACTAAAAACCATAGTTTGAATAACAGCCGATCAGACCTATCCAAGCAGGGCCTATCCTTGTAGCTGGTTTAGATATTGGAAAAGTGAGATCTGCAAATAAAAACATTTATCCAGCCTATACTCGCACTGAACCATTGAAACCTTGGTTTAAACAGGTTCCCTTTCCATTAAATGCATTATACCTCTAATTTATTTATAGTTTTTCTTTTGCAATCTAATTGGTCAATTAAACTTTTGGCTGAACCAGAAAAGTCCACAATTCCACCAATTCCATGTGCCATAAAGTAGTGGAAACTAAACTGTGCTATAATGAAACTTCTCTTAGATATTAAGACCTCAACAAAAAGTTTCATCTCTGACAGAACCAAGCTTCATGACCTCAAAACTTTGAACCACAGGTCGTGTTGAACAACCGGAGAAGAGGTTTAAGAAAAATATAAATCGTGAGAAATTGAGGAAAACCTTAGAGATGCATCTATGGAGCGCCCGGAGTTGTTCCAAAGAAGGTTCTTCATCTGTCACAACTGTTCCAGCTCTGGACAAACCGTCAGGAAGAGGTGAACCAACAATCAATCTCCATGTTCTCCCCAAGAAGCGATGGACGCCTTCAATTCCACTTGTACTCCAAGTTTTTGAGTCTCTGTAATTTGAAGTTAGGTAGAAGAACACCAACTTAGGTAGAAAATGAATTATTTATCTCCTCTTACAAATGGTTTGTGGAACTTATATGAATGGCCACTTGAACACCAAACGCTTGCAAGCTTTTTAGTTTTGGCCTGTTGAACTATGCAGTTTCTACCCCTAAAGTATGAGAGAGGTCAATTTGGCCCCAGCAGCTATCAATCTCATCATGAGAATGCTGCTTGAGCCAAATACTTCACATTGACTCAAAACAAAACAAGCGTTTACCATAAGTGGGCTTTAAATTTCCGTCATACAGTTTAAGGGGCAAAATGTATTTTGCTAGTATAAAAACAAAACAAGGAATTCTACCTGAAAGGTCCCATGAACATTTCATATAAGCGGAGAGAATCTGCGCCATACTCCAAAACTACGTCATCAGGGTTGACGACATTGCCCCTGCTCTTACTCATTTTGTAAGCCCGACCCACAAGACGAACATCGGGATTTTCTTTCAGCACAAAAGAATCCCCAGATTTGAGAACCTGAAAAAAGAGGAAATTAGTAAAGAAATTTAGAAACCCCTTTTGCCAACATCTAGAATTTGTGAGTAAATTAGCTTACTTTATCATCAGGAATTATTTCTTGACTGTACTCCCCCAATGTATCTATAGCGTCAGCGGATACATAATTTCCATCAGAGTCTTTGTAAGCTGTGTATTGAACCTGCCCACAAATACTTAGTTGGAGGACATTACAAACATCGAAATTTCATGAGAATTGGAACTTACTTCTCCAAGGATGATCCCCTGGTTTATAACACACTTGAAAGGTTCTTTCGTTGAGACAACTCCAATATCGTAAAGAACCTAAAACAGATATTATCAGTACATATTTCACGACCAAATTTAAGAAAAGAATGAAAATACAGGTAATTTTTATCCCTGTGCCAATATTAAAAATTTTCATATTGTAAGCTCCAATCTCTATAAAAGTCAAACCCATATATATGAAATTAATGTCCAATATGAACATGAAAAACCCACAAGACCTGTAAGCAAGAGAATCAAAAGATGAAAAGGTAAAAGCACCGGCAAGTGGACAAAGGGAAAACTGACGAAACTTATCGCTACAGCACAGATTATTGGTGGCCAAGACGAAATCATCAGATATGGACAGATCAGCTCAACAAGGTGAGTTGGGACCCAGGGCTTGTCCTGTCTAAAAGGAAGGCCTAGAAAAGACTGGGACACCAGTTGAAACAACTAAGGCCAGTCAACTAACTGGAAACATGTTTCTCAGCTTGGAAATTGTTGACAAAAGCTATCCTTAAAATTTTAATTACTGTTACCAAATGAAGCCAAAACCGTGACTGCAACATTATGAACCATTGCATTTGGTCTACACTATTTCAAGTAAAACTTAAATCTCAAACCTTAATTACAACTATTTCAAGTTCTCTCCCTCTAGTCCAGGTCCTTTAATTATAAGATAGAAAAAATAAACTTCAATCTCGAACCTTGTGCCAGAACCGAGCATACAACAAATGAAGGACAGCGTGTTCTGCACCACCCACATACACATCAACTGGGCCCCAGTAACTGCAAGTGAAAAGAAAAAGGATAGAAATTTTCAAATTCTTTGCACTCTAGCCACTTAGAAAATTAAAAATAACAAAAAAAAAAAGTGTATCTGCTTTCTAGCAAGAGCTCATCTTACGCTTCTTTGTCCTTATTGACCAACTCTTTGGGATTTCTTGAGTCCATAAATCTCAGATAATACCTGATGCAGATGGCAGGCAGAAAACCATGAAATGTCATGGAATTTCAGGATGTTCTATTTGTCAATTGACGGAGAAAATATAAAGCTACGATAGCAAGGATGCAAAAATTATTGCATTGGAGCTGCAGAACCCCCAGCAAGTTTTAATGCATTTTCAAAACAGAATCAAGACAATGGTTTCAATTAATTTTATGAGATTCGTCTTTTTTTTTTTTTAAGGCCGTTCTGGGATGAAAATTAGAACTCAGCAAATACAAAGATTCTAGTCAGTGATATGGAGATTCAGCTTGCCAAAAAAAAAAAACATAGAGTGCCTACCAGCAAGAGCCTGCCCACTGAGGCATGGTGCTCGTTTCTCTTTTAGCGGGTTTTCCTGATGATTGGTCAGTTGTTCTAACCTGAAAACAAAATTAAATGCCGTATGAAATAAATTCACTAGACACTACCATTTTGACCAGGCAGGAGTAAGCAAAACCGAGGAAATCTTCACTAGAAGAAAAAGAATGTAAAAGCAAAGGAACAGAATAAGAATGGTATCAGTAATACTATTTCATACCCAGGACTCTGCCTTTGACAAGGGTGGTTCCCCCGTCCCAGTGGGTGTAAAATCATCCAATTCAGGAAGAGTAAGGGGCAGTTCGTTCTCATGGATGGGGACACTTTCACCAGTCTCGTCCAAGAAAACAATGGGGATTGGTTCACCCCAGTAACGTTGCCTAGCAAAAAGCCAGTCCCGGAGCTTGTAATTCACCTGCAAACAGAGAAGCAGATGGAACAGAATCAAATCACATCACTCCACATGGAAGAACATTAAATCAACCTGAGAAAGGACCCAAAAGAAAAAAGGCACCTTCTTCTTCCCATTTCCAGACTTCTCGGCCCACTCGGTGACTCTCACAGCAGCCTTACTGCTAAGCATGCCACTGATGTCAAGCCCTGCTGCTGGATTTGATGAATTGACCATTTTGCCCTCACCAACGTAAGCCGTCTTCAGATCATCTATATTTCCATCACTTGGATTCACGACCAGATGGATGGGAATGTCATACTTCGAAGCGAATTCATGATCACGTGTATCATGTGCTGGTACAGCCATGATTGCTCCGGTTCCATAACTGTAATAAAATAAAAGAGAAATACTGTGAATATATCATATAATATATAGCTCTTCCAATATACAAAGTTGAATGAAGCAATATCACTTGCTTGTAAATTGTTTGTCAAAAAGGAAACTTAAACTCTTCAATAGAGGCATGAGATCATCCCTTCAATAATTCAACGGTAGACTAAATTTAAGCTCCTCATTTCATCACACTAAGCTGTGCAGAGTTAGGATGCCACATGTAGTGTGGAGGGAACTTCACTCGCACTGGATACATCTACCCTTCGCACAGTTAGGGACCATTTCATCAGCATTAAGGGCTCTTAGATGTCCAACACAAATGAACGCAAAAATGAAAATTAGAGACCTATCACCAGCAGCTGATCCACCTCTGTCCTGTTTGTAAGGTTGGGTTAACTGTCCCAAATGCACTCAGTCCCAGCTAATTTTGGTTGCATTTTATCTATATTTACTTCAGGAGGTTGTTGTATCCATTACAATAATTGATCATACAGACTAACAATCATGACTAATAGGTGCAAAAATTAGTAAATAGAAGGAAAATGACGGAATCTCTGAAGTGAGATCAACCTGTTTAAAGGAAAGATTCCCCCCAAAGAAAACAGGTTTTAAAAATTGATCCATTTTGATATGTTTGGGGTGCTCAGGGAAATATGAGAAAATTGACAGGATCCAGCCGTACAGTTGATATCAGCTTTAGTGGAGCAAACCCAGTCAAGGCAGCAGCCTTCTATACTGTGTGACCTGTCCCTTTTTTTTATTTTTGGCTCAATAGGTAATGATATACTGTGTGACCTGCCACATCCCTATTGTGAAAATATTTGACATTAATGAGAAGCATAAGTCATTTGAGAGAAATTTAAATGGAATTTTCTAGCTGGCAACAAATGGTTTCTGTTGAGCTAGCTTTCTTGCAAATAACATAAGGAAAATGAGGGAAATGTTTCTTGCAAAATTGATTAAGCCAAACAGATAGCCAGCAAAGGAAAATAGGTGTGTCCACTATTAAAAGTTGTAGAAGTGTGATTTAGCGTATGGATCTGTACTGAACCTTGAAGAGCTCTATGCAAATACTGGAAACAACTCACCTTCCCAAGACATAATCAGCTACCCATACAGGGATTGCCTTGCCAGTGGCAGGGTTCCTTGCATGACTGCCGCTAAACACCCCCGTCTTCTCCTTCTGAAGTTCGGTCCTCTCAAGGTCACTCTTTCTAACAGCTAGGTCCTTGTATTCCTCCACCTGATGTCCAATGAAATACACCATAAGCATTTAAATTTCCCACTATTTGGAAACTGAAAGACTTAAAATAAGAAATGGACGTACAGATTGCCTTTGAGATTCAGAGACAAATAGTGACAACAAGGGATGCTCCGGGGCGACAACTAGATAACTGCATGAAAACGTGGAAGAAAACATAATTAGTGCACAATCATCAGCATGCCAGTTCATCCTTTTGATTTTACTTTCTTTCTTCTTTAGATATTAAGGAAGGAAAAAAGGAAAACTTTGATTACGTTGCTCCAAAGATTGTGTCGGGCCTAGTAGTATATACAGTAAGCTTTAGATCTTTCTCTAGGCCCTCATTATCAAGAATGCAGAAATTCAGCTCCGCTCCTTCTGATCTCCCAATCCAGTTTCTCTGCATTTCTTTAATGCTTTCTGGCCAGTCGAGGTCATCTAAATCTTCGAGAAGACGATCGGCGTATTCAGTTATCTTGAGCATCCATTGCCGCATTGGCTGCTCGTAATAAACAACGACACTGTAAAATTATAGAACCATTCAAAAAACTATACGAGTAAGAGGCCTAAAAGGAAATCAGTACTAGGAATTCTCTTCAGTCTGGTACGTAAGAGTAACAATACTGCTTCACCTTTCTTATAACAGGATGCCCTCCTCGCTCACTAACACCGTCTATTACTTCCTCATTCGCAAGTACTGTGCCAAGAGCAGGACACCAGTTTACAGGTACTTCAGCCTGAAGTTTCAATTGATAACCATCAGAAAATGAAAAATAGAAGTGCAGAAAGTTTTTGTTCGGTATTAAACAGTATTCAGTACTTAAAAATGGAAGTGTATAATTTTTTTCTCATGAAATAGCATCAAAGTTATCTTTTCTTACAATTCTTTTAGTAAACAAAGACAAATTTTCTGCTTTGAATTGGATGGGAATCCAACGTCTATTGTGAAAGTTCTTGAGGATCAAACACAATCAGAGAAGAGCAACGTAGTTCAGGAACCTGATAAGCCAATCCTCTCTTGAACAACTGAAGAAAAATCCACTGGGTCCACTTGTAATATTCAGGCTCAATAGTAGAAATTTCACGATCCCAATCATACGAAAAACCTAGTGATTGAAGCTGCAAAACAAATTAGATCAGACAGACTCCACCAGATCCAAACCAAACTCTGTACTCATCCGAATCCATTACTAAAATCTTCTGAAAAAAATAGTGTCACAGCATCTCTCGTCATAAAATAATCATTTGTATGAATTTCCAATCTTTTCCATTATCTACAGGCTCACCTCACAGGAAAATATAAAAATAGAAGTTGTTTCAAGTCTGATGATCTCTGATACTTAAGAGTCATCTTTACCGACATCGTCCTTTACATTCAGGTAATTTGTATTGAGATTGTAGATTTAAGGAATTTGAATCTCATTAATCAATAAGACAATCCACTCTAACTGAATTGCACTTGGGCACGGATATGTGAAATAAAAATCCCATTCTTAATTATAAGGGCTGAAAGTGAGCAAGCAGCAGATGCAGTACGTGGGAAGTCAAGACACATTAAATGGCCATGTGGTAACACTTGACAAGAGAATGAAAAGATTGAAATTATGCCTTCAGTAGTCTCAGTAGGAACACCTACTACTACTAGGACTAAAATAGGGAAATAGATCACCTGAGAGCGAAATCGATTGATATTCCTCAAAGTAGTGATTTTGGGGTGAGTTCCTGTCTGTGAATGAAGATTGAGGTACAAAAGGTTGATAAGAATACCCAAAGATTGAGGTTCAAACTCTTAATAAGGATACCCATCATAAGATCCTTCTACAGATCAGACAAGAAGTGAACCTCAATGGCATATTGTTCTGCAGGCAAACCGAATGCATCCCATCCCATAGGGTGCAAGACATTGTAGCCTTGCATACGCTTGAATCGAGCGAGAATATCAGTGGCAGTGTAACCCAGTGGATGACCGACATGTAACCCAGATCCACTGATCATTTTTCAGAGAACAACAAAGAGACGTCAATCACCAGGAGCCAAACGCAAAACCGCTTTTACGAATAAAATATTCTGATAAGTTCAGATTCCAGATAATCCGATGTAAGGAAAATATCTGGTCAAAAATGCTGCAGCACTCCAAGGTACTAGCCTATATGCTTACTAAGCAGACCGATTACTGAGACAATATATCATTTTGTCATGTAAAATTGGGATATCCAAGTTCAAGTTGCTAACACTATTATTCCAGTCCTCCTCATGAGCATCACCATGACACTCATAATTGTCAAGAATGCAATATTGCAACGAAATTGAGCAAAATGCAAGACTGGACCCATGTTAATGCAAGATTCATAAATGGGAATTAAAGACAATGCAAGAGAAGGTCATTCTCAGATGAACCAATCTGCCAATAGCAATAGTCATGAGCGCAGCCAAAAACCCAACGCTGCAACAATCAGAGGCACAATCAGACAGACAAGACAGACGGACGGACAAAGAGAAACAGACCTGGGGTAAGGGAACATGTCAAGAACATAGAACTTTGGCTTGGCGGGGTCGATTTCATCAGGGGTCCGGAAGGTCTTGTTGTCCTGCCAATAGCGCTGCCACTTTGGCTCAATTTCATGAAAAGGGTAGGCCCTCTTAACCACAACCGCCGCGGCCGCCTCCTTCTGATTCTGCTGCTCTTTCACTTGCCCCCTCGCTCTCCTGATGACTCTCCCCCTCCTCCCGTCATTACTGCTCGTCCTCAAGGCAACCCCACATAATCGGGCACCCAAAAATTCCTTCTTGACAGTGAACGGCTTCGCGGGCCCGAGTGCTCGAGTTTTTGTCGAAAGGTTAAGATGAGAATGGCAGAGAAATGGAGTGGGTGGTGGAATCAGTTGGTTGTGTATATGTTGCGCTTGCATCGCTAAAGGAAGAGAGCAAAGATGAGACTGTCGAGGGTAGTGGCCGAGGATTTGCAAGGAATCAGATAATGTCCGGAGCTCAACTCAGCTCAGCTACTTTTGTTGTTTGGCGGTTTTTTTTTTCTTTTAATAAAGTGGTGGGAAGCAATAATAACATTGTGTCAGGCTCTTGCGTTCAACCACAAATATACCAGAGGAATTAACTAAGCGGCTCAAGTACCGACTCGATTAGCGTAATATCATCAAGGGTCTAATATAATTTACAGAAGCAGAAAATGATCCCAAGTTCAAGCCAAGGAGTTCACCTTAGCATATGTCTCGGGATTCGAATTCGAGACCTGAAAATTTCCCAACTTTATGAGAGAGAGCTTGGGACCACAATGCCATCACCCCTAATGGTGTTGGCACTAGTTCGGTTCTTCTCTCCTCCCTAATTACAAGCGTGACTAAAAAAAAATTATATATTTATTAAAAAAATTGAACTTTAGTGTTTTTTTATATATTTGTTAAAAATTAAAATAGGTACATTCAAAATTATTTTATTTTGATGTTATTTATTTTCTGTTAAATATTTTAGTTTCTTTTTAATTTTTTTCATTTTCCCCGTTAAATTATTTATTTTTGTGTTACCTTCATGTTATAAATAAATAACATCTGAATGGAAATTTTTCATTCCAATGACGAACCCTCGAGTACTATTTTATCTTTTCTAGGCGTGTTGTACTCCAATTCATTTGTGTTGTATTATAATTCCCAGATTCTTCAGATAGTCGACTGCATGTGTTTACTATCGATTGCATCATGTTGCTTTATACGCAATGCAGCTGACAATTCGCACACGCAGTCAACTATCTGAAGAGTTTGTGAAATGAAGTATTTAGAGTACGACACATCCATAAAAGATTTTAAAAAATTACTAAAGTGAAAATTTTCAAACATCTGACGAGATATTTAAAGGAATGGAAAGCGATTTTTCACTTTTCTAAGTTTTTAATTTGTTTTTCTTTTGGTAGATAAATTTTTAAATTTTTTATATTTCATGAAAATTCAAACTAGAAATAGCATTTAAGTAATTTAAAATTAGGCAGTTAATTAGTTAAAGAAAAAATTTATAGGAAGAGGAAATAAATGATAAAGATGAAAAAATATTTTGTGATGGGAAGATAGCACCAATAAATTAAAAATGATTTATTTCATTAAGTCAAAAAAAATTTATTTACTCATTAAATGATTTTTGACTCTATAATTAAGTAGATAAGACTATTATCTTTCATCTTTCCTATTCTCTTTTATTCATTTTCTCATATAATTAACTAGTAACGAATTTTTCAACATTTATTTAATTAAGTTGTAATAAAAACAGCTTGTGTCTACTTCATTATGTTAATCTTATTTGGGGGGATCAGTCTTGAAAATTCTATATTATTTGAGATCCTAGTTATTATGGCTTCGTTTGGTTTCAGAAAATTTGTTAACTTTACTCCACTTAATTACACTTATTTTCAATTCAACAATACAATTATCACATTTTCATTTTTCTTCAATTTTTTAACCATTCAATTCAATTTTTCATACTAAATTATCTCAATTATTTATTACTTTTTGTACAATTGAACAACACAATCATTACTTTCTCTCAACTATTCATTACTTTTTCACATTTTTTTTTATAATTCAAAAACACAATCATTACAAATCAATTAAAACAAAAACTCAACTCTAAAATCAAACACAACCTATATAACGACTGCAAAACTTTCTTTCTTTCAACTTTACCCCCAATTAAATGTTATATTTCTTTTTGAAACATCAAGGAAAAAATAATGCAAAAAGGTATATTGAGATCTCACAAGAGAAAGGGGACAGTGCTAGCTCCTACTCTGGACACCACCGCCTCATGTGAGGTCACATGCAACCTTGACTAGGTAGTGGTGGTCAAGATTGAAACTATCACCACCGGGATCGGTGGGGACTTCGTCTCTAGTTGCTACCATTTGATGAGGTCATCTCCAGCGTATCGATGCCTGTGAGATAAATGAGAGCATTTCGCAATTATTAAAACTTCAAGGGCACTACTACAAATATAAAGAATATTTGGGTAACTGAACGATTAAAAAAAAAAGTAGGTCTAATTACTGGCTTTTTTTCACTTAACTTATTAAAAATTTCAGGGTTAAACAAAAAAAGCTAATTCAAATTATGTGTTGTAATAAAAAAGATGGTATAGTATAGTCCGCACAACCCAGTTTGGTAAGCAAGATATTTCAAATTCGATATTTAGTGTGACTATTTATGCCTTTTTTTAGTTATTTATCATTGTATTAAGCTCATGATCTTCTTTGTAATCGGAATATATATATATATATATATATATATGTTGCAAATTTAACTTCAGTACTTGATTTGAATAATCAGACCCATGCTAAGTTCGTATGTTTGGGCTGAGCCCCAACAAAGGTTTAAGGCCATGCTTCCTTTTATCTACTGAAGCCCAGCCCAAATTATGGATGGGGCTGTTTGGACGTTCGAGCAGGACAGCTGTCTGTCTGGACGTCACTTTGTCTTCTTCAGCCTTAGCCTACCGTCTCGTCTGTGTCTCCCTCCCTGACCTCTGTGCCAGCCATCGCCCTTCCGTCGCTCGTCCGCGGCTCAGCCTCTCTGCGTCACTTTCTCCCCTACCCCTTGACCTCCGTAACTCGGCGTGCCCTCCCTCTCTGGGGCTGATTGGGCTCCGGCAGCTCCCTCTGGTTGCGATTCGAAGTCCTCTCCGGTCACCAATTATCATTGTAATACTAAACTCTATCATCATATTGCAATTTCTTGCTTTTCTGTTCAGCTCTTGCAGTCCTGCCATTCTGGTGGTGAACCTTCTGTTTACATCTTAGCAAAATCGTTCTCCAATGGAGACCCCTAATTTTCTGTTTCCAGATCGATCTGCGGTTGGTTTTTCTAATACCGATTGACTGATCGCCTCTCTCTCGGTCGCTGGCTTTTGGTTTGAAGGTGGGTAATGGCGTCAGGGTGGGGAATAACAGGGAACAAGGGGAGGTGCTACGACTTCTGGATGGATTTCAGCGAGTGCATGTCTCGTTGTAGGGAGCCCAAGGACTGCGCCCTCCTCCGCGAAGACTACCTCGAGTGCCTCCACCACTCCAAGGAGGTCCCTCTCTCTCTCTCTCTCTCTCTCTCTCTCTCTCTCTCTCTCTATGTGCTTCGATTTCATTTTGTGTCTGCTTTATTTTTCTCAGGAACCCTAATTGCAGTAGTTCGATAGCCACCACTAGTTCTGATTTTACGTGCTAATTCGGTCTCAGTACTAACAATCCACTGTTAGTTCTTGCGTTTCTGCTAGCCCTTAAGTGGGAATTTTAGCTGCGGAAGGGTGATTGCTGCTGATGTTCCATTTATAGCTCTGATAATAATGTATTCGGTTGTGAATTGTTTCCAAGCAGTATTGTGATTAAGATATCAGTGTCTATAGTTCTAAGTACTTGGAAGATGCATAATCTAATAAAAGCACTGAATTGTTGTGTTCTTATAATGTATAGCATGGACTGTTTATTATTGTGATCTTCGTTAGTACTACAGCATAATTCTACAATGTGTGTTCAATTTCAAATAAGTGACTTGGATTTGCAGTCAACTCGTGCAACCTAATGAGCCAGAGATTTTCCTTTTAGTGATCCGGCTAGTTTAATCATAAAAAACACAGGAGGAAAGTTTCTAGTGGAAATTATTAAATAAAGAGTATATGCACTCCTAATGGCATAGTTTAGGTGGATCAGCTATGCTGGACAATTACATGATGTCTAGTTGACCAAAAGATGAAGGTGATAATGCCCATTAAATTTAGGCAAAATTTTAAAGTGTAGTAGAGAATGGCGGTATACTTCCCGATAGCTGCATATATGTTCTTTTAGAACGTCTTCTACATTTGCTATGACTGTTAAGGTTTGTCGTTAGTCAAAGAACTCATAAGAGTTGGCCGTATGGATGTCTAGATTGGCATGAATTCGAATAAGCTTGCTCTAGCCATGATCTTGGGTCCAACTTTTATATGAGTTAGACCACTGCCCCCTTAATGATTTTTTTTTTTTCGCTGAGTAAAAGGAAGTTAGACCATTGCACCTTTAGTGATTTTTTAAGCTAGGGATGAAACAAATATTCGTCATCTGGAAATCTTAAAACTTTTCTCCATTTAAAACTTTTCTCCATTTCCTGATTTTCTAGCCAGAGAAATAGCAGAACCATAATTGGGATTTGAGAGTAGCGATGGTTAGATTGCATAGAGATCTAATTATTTGGTATTAGGCAAGTTTTTATATTGGCTTTGTCTAATTATACTTAATACGATAGAGCTATCCACCGCTCTATCATCTATATAATGTTGGGTAACCTCAAGGCATGTATAGTAGCATCTGCCAGTAGTTGTCCATATTTTACGTTCCTCTTTTACCAGTCAACAGAATCAGTAGGACAAATATATTCCAGGTTAATTTCTTTATTCTCCATTCATGACATGATATAATTATTGAAGAGAAAGTTTTCTTGTTTAATAAAGCATGTAAGAATTGAGTTTGTACAAGTTTATCCTCCTTGGCAAGTATACTCTGGGTTAGAGGATCATCTTGCTTTTGGCTGAAGGGTGTGTTATGATCTTATATGGACAATACAACTTTTGCGTATAAACTTTAGGGAAAAGGAGATGGTCCTTAATCACCTACCATTGCGGTAAATTTTATCCCTGTCCAACTTCAATTACATTCTTTGCAAATTGTTGTTTCTGATTCAGTTCCAACGAAGAAACCGGATTTACAAGGAAGAGCAGCGAAAGCTCAGGGCAGCTAAACAGAAGGCTGGAGGTGGAGATGGTGGTGAAACGCATCATCATTAGCCCGCAGCTTTATCAATCTCAGTGAGATCTTCAAATAAGGTGTACGAGGATATCCTGTTGCTTGTGATGTTCATTTTGACATTCACGAAAGAGTCGTGCTTTTATGGAGCATTTTCTTTTATCGATCTTTGGAATGAGCAAGACATTCAGCTTTGTAACATTCAGTTTTGTCTTCCTACAAGTGATGATTGGATGTGGTTCTGATCTTGGCTCCAACATCCCAAATAAGGAGCCGTTCTTGGCGTACAAGTTTAATGCCTTTGTCCTCAAATTAGAAGAAAAACTCAGAAAGAAAAGAGGTTCTGCAGTTTCTGCATGGTAATCTTTTTCCTACTCCGATCAGCTGAACTCCTATTTATCCAAGTATCCTGTCCTACGAACTGAGGTTGTATTGCACTTGCATTTATCCAAGACTCTGGGGGAGGGTTAGTGTAATTAGTTTGTCAATGCCTTGGTCCCTGTCTCCTTTAATGCAGTCTTCCAAAACTTGGGCAGTCTTTCTTTCCCGATTTTCGAGCTTGAATAACTACCAAGGAAGAAATAAAAAACCAACCCTGCTTACTGATTTCTTTTCAATCTTCAGTGAAGGTACAACTCAGTTAAGCCAGTAGAAAGATTTTCAACTTTAAGCTTCTGTTGTGGACGGCTTGAACTTGGCTTCAAGTACTGAGATTCATTCTTGGTCGATCTAACTTGTATCTGCAACTCCTGTATCTGCAACTCCGGACAGGAGTACTCATGGCATCGATTTGGTCTGCAAGTAGAAAGATAATCTCGATTACACAGATGGGATACCTTAGTTCCAGTTCCCATGCTTTTGGAACTTCAAATACCATAATTTCCAAGAATCGATAGTCTATTTACCACAAATGGTTGCAAGTTCGTTTGAGAATCTTTGCGACAAATGGTTCGAGAATCTTTACAACAAATGGTGGTAAGTTCCAAAACTGTGGCCTAGCCAGGGCAACCATATTATTTCGGAGCTCCTTGGGAGTGATCACTGAGCAACAAGTCTACTTCTTGGCCACTTGCCGTTCCATGAGCTTAGGAAGCAGAACGGGGACAGAGATACAAGTCGCTATGATTAGGCAATGGGGCCCTGACAAGACAAAGCAATGGCAATCTAATGCAGTGAAGCCCCACCCCCTTATCGGAAGAGGCCCACGTCCATTACTTGAGAGACGAGCAATCTGCTCATTCGGCCGTGTGTTGACGCTACCTTGGCGGGATCAGATTCCTCGTGCTCACTATCGCCGACTAGGAGTGCAACTTTCCCCTATTCCAAGTTATATTTCTCCATGTGTTAAGCAATAATGTATGTTGGCATGTAGGGCCGGCAGTATTTGACACGACACTGTAACACGACATGGATACGATACGGAGTTAAACGGGTTCGGGTTGAGGTTTTTTTATATTCAGTCTAAACAGGTTTAACTCGTTTAGACACGGTTAATAAATGTGTCTTAACAGGTTGAATCCGTATAATTCGATTATACACGATTAAACCTATTTATTTAGACGTGCTTAATCGTATAACCTGTTAATCCGTTTATCTAATTAAATTTACCAAAATACCCGTCTACTAACCCTAATTTTGAAATTTCCTCTTCCTGAAAACCTGTTCACCAAATTCATTCAACTTCAAACTTCCAATTCCAGTCTTCCAGATCCCAAATTTCCGTTCTGCCTCCACCTAAGTCACGAAGCCTCCACGGTCCTAAATCCTTCCGCCATTCCGCTCAACCTCGACCCCGGCTCAACCCTGCGACCCTCGACTCAAGCCCTCTCTCCGACCTCAGACAAAGCGACATCACCTCGGTCCTCGACCTCAGACGAAGTCAACCTCGACCCCGCGACCTCGGCCCTACGAGTGGGTGTCCTCATGCACCGGTTTCCTTTTCAATTTGAGAAATGTTTGTTGTCTCCGTCCGTCCTTATTGGAGCAAGATCAAACCATGCTGAATAACTCGCGCTTGGAATTCCCATTTATTGGCTTTGCTCTTTTCTTCTTGCTGCTTTCGATAGATCGCTCTTACCTGTTAGAGATTTAATTTCTTGCCTTCTTTTTTGTCACGTTCTCTAGTTATCATTTTCCTTGATACCAATAGGACAATTGAGCATCTCTAATAATTTAAAATTCCGATTTAGGTATTGTCTTCGATGTCATCGCTCTACATTACCTAAAAAAACAACAATATATTAGTGAAAACAAGAATTTAAACAGAGATGATTCATTCTCCCTGCTCCTCAATTTTCAGCTGTTCTCGTTTTTCATGCTGGGATGATGGTCGAAAATTTCTCTCTTTGAAGCTGTACCACATGCTTTTGCCCTTCCATAATCGACAAGTATTGGCCTTTAGGCGAGAGAAAATCTTTGTCTTGTCCAGTAGATGGGGATTCTTATAATTTCCCCGTTAATGTTTGATTAAATTTTTTACTCTTGATGCTTCCTGGTGGCGGTTTGGCTGATTGTGGTTTAAGGCTTCCTTTCGGTATGCGTTGCGAACACTTTTATTTGCGTGTTCTTTCATTTTGGAAGCGCAGTAATATGATGATGTTACAAGTTATTGTAATCTATTTTAAGACTAGACTTATATCTCACGATCTTTCTACTTCCTAGATTATGGTCCATTTCTATGAATATCCTTGAAGCAAGTTTACTTGCTTTCTCATATCTGCGTCACTCATGGTTAACTTTTTAGAAATTTCTGTTGGGAATAAACGGGTCGTAATCGTGTTAATGTGTCGAATAAACGTGTCGAATAAACGGGTCATGTTACCGTGTCCGGGTAATCGGGTTGATCGAATAAACGGGTCATGTTTACGTATCCGAGTAACCAGATTGATTGGATAAATGGATCGTGTTAACGTGTCTGGGTAACCGGTTATAATCGTGTCGTGTATGGACACGTGTACCTATTATGACACGTTTCGATAAACAGGTTTAAACGTGTCATGTCTGGGTTGACACGGATATAAACAGGTCGTGTTCATGTTTCCAAAACCTGACCCGTTTAATAATTGTGTCCTGTATGGGTTACGACTTTAATGACACGAACCCGTTTAGACACGAGCTCGTTTAGACGCGACACGATTTGCCACCCCTAGGCATGACTTTGTTTTCTTGAGAGGGTAAGTACCCCGTCTCTACTTTCGAGAGGTGGTTGTCCCTTAGTGTAAAGTTATAATATCAAAAAGAAAAAGGAGAAGAACAAATGTGGATCGATTTAAGCGGTTCGATACTTGTTCCCTTTAATTAAGGTCTAGAGTTCGAGTCTTGTGAATGAAGAAAATTCATACTATGAGAATTTTACCTGAGAATTTTACCCCTTAGTGGACCGATTCGGCTTGACTAGATTAGTCGGGACCCAATTAAGTTTTCGGATATCAGAGTTCACATTGAAAACAGGGTAGAGGAAGAAAGAATACGGAATTCGAATCATGCAATGAGAGACCCCATTCATTTTACGAAAATCTATCACATTTGCATTTGGGTAATTTTGAGAATCCGTTGATTGACTTTTCGTTTCTTGCATTAATATACACAATATATCCTAACATTTAAGGCTACGTTTGGCCGTCGGGTTTAGGATAGGGATTAGGGTAGGATGAAATGGGATTTGAAATCCCAAAGACAATATCCTAATCAAGTGTTTGAGGCATATCAAGGTTTGGAATTGGAATATTTAAGTCAAATGACAAACATGCTCATAACTAATTATTTTTTTAAAATTTTCCTAAAATAATTACCAAAAAATAGTTGTTAAAATTGATTTCTGAAATAAAGTAAATATAATTACATTTATTTTTTAAATAAAAATGATTATGAATTTTTTTTTTAAAAAGAATCAAACAAAGGGTGCGGTGGTGGGTTGGGCCACCGCCGCCCGGAATTTCAATAAAAAAAGAAAAAGCAGCGGGGGGGGGAGAGAGAGAGAGAGAGAGAGAGAGAGAGAGAGAGAGAGAGAGAGAGAGAGAGGAGATGGGGCTGTGGTAGCTTGATGCTAGCCCCTACCACCCTAATCGAGGTCGTTGATTTTTTTTTTCAAATTTCGAGCGGTCATGCAACCACCGCACCCTCTCTCGTTGAAGTTGGCTATTGTTTCTCAATGAAATGATTTGAAATTTGAGGACTGACCACGAACATTTTCGTCCTTTTAAATATATTACAATCACAATATGCCTTTATCTCACCCTTTAATATGATAAGTTGGATAACTCACTTAATTAATTAATCCAGCCTTATCCCAAACCCAATCCTAATCCTAGAGTTTGCAAACATAGGATAAGAATTTTCAAAATCACATCCCACCTCTTATTCTGACCATCAAACACGGTCTAAAAGTTTTCTCAATTTTATCCTTGTTGAGGATTGGATTTTGGGCCCCTGATTCAGTAAGGCCCATAGGGCCCAATGGACTCAGTGAAGCCCCGCGAAGCGCAATTCCTTGATGCACGACGTGGGCTAAGGTCTCTAGAGTGAAACCCATTAGCAAAGCCCATTTGTAGGGTTTATCTTACTAATGGCAAGTCAAATAATTATGAGGTATGTTTCCTATTATGACGATATATGAGATCGAGCGATATACTTAATATCTCTCTATTGGTGGTAACACAATCTATTCTTAAACTCTATATAAATACATGATATGCACATACGTTTAGGGTTAATCGATTACTTGCACTCTTTCCCTTGTACATAAAACTCAATCTGACTTGAGCGTCGGAGAGGGAAATCAGAACACCACCTCCGACTACCCCTTGTGCAGGTGTTCGTGGTTTGTTCGTAGCTCAGGGATCGTGGATTCTTCGTCAATAGTTTGCCCGTGGATTGCTCGTGATATCGGCTCGATTTTCGTGGTCCTAACAATCCTATACTTTAAAAATTACATAAAAGTATCCAACATTTCTATTTCTTTTCAAATCTATCCTACCGTGTTCCCTTAAAAAATGGATGGAGAGGCTAACGTGGCACTAACCAAGAAAGTTAATGGGTGACAATTGGAAAGATGGGAGATAGAGGTCACTAAGCTTGTGTTTGGTTTTCGAGTTGGATCATAATCCAACTTAACTTAATTTTGTGTAATGATTGTAAGTATTGACAAATATATGGATGTGTGATAATATATATCTATGTATATATAGATGTAAAAGTAGATGAAAAATTTATTATTAAAAAGTTGATTATAAAAATGGTTATGAAAAAGTATATATGAAAAACTGTTATTAAATAAAGAAAAATACAAAACAGTAATGATTACAGTGTTGAATTTGAGAAAAAATAGAGTTATGTTGGGTAGAGTAAAATTTTTTATTTAAAAACCAAACAGAGCCTTTTTTTTTGGGAAAAGTACAAAAATTCTCTTGTGGTTTGAGGTCGGGACAAATTGTACCTTGTATTTTTATTAGGGACAAGCCTCCCTGTGGTGTACTTCGTTAAACATAGGGGGTTACGACATTAATTTTTTTTTTCATTTTCAATCGTCAATCTTTAGCCTTTTAATCATTTTGATTCTAAATCTTTTTTCTTTTATCATTCATACCCTCAACTTTTCATTTTGTCTCATTTTAATCCTATAAAAAAAATCGAAAAGGGAAAGATGGGTTGGGGTCGCCGATTGGCAGCCCCAATTCTGAATTGACCGGGGACTCTCCACCGAGGTCGGCGGCATCATCTGTGGGTGCCGGCGACCTCGGTGGAGGGGTCAAGGTCGCCGATTAGCAGCCCCAACCCCAAACTGACCGGGGACCTTCGACTCGGAGTCCATGGTCGGTTAGGGGTCCGGGTCGCCAACCGGCGACCCCGACCCCTCCATCGAGGTCGCCAATGTCCTTCGTGGGTACCGACAACTTGGGTCGGCGGCCCCGACCTCTCATTTCCTTTCAATTTTCTTTATAGGACTAAAATGAAATAAAATGGAAAGTTTAGGATAAGAATGATAAAAGAAAAAAATTTAGAACCAAAATGATTAAAAGACTAAAGATTGTTGACTGAAAATGAAAAAAAATTAACGTCGTAACTCTCTATGTCTAATGGAGTACACCATAGTGGGGCTAATTATCCCTAAAACAAACGCATGGTGCAATTTGTTCCAACCCCAAACCACAAGGGGTTTTTTTTGTACTTTTCCTTTTTGTTTTTTGGATAAGGATAAGATAACATTGCGGCGAAAAAAAAGATATAGCCGTAGCCGGATAACCCTCTATCATACAAAATGAATCAAAATCTAATTTGAGGCCATATTAGCCTAAATCATGGTCAAGGGAGTTATCAGAACGTGATATCGATGTACATATCCAATCCGAGAAAAGAAGCAGAAGATTAATTATGTCTGAGACAATACTTCTAATTTTCCAATGGGATGACAGCTATGGATAGCATGAACTAGCAAAAGGGCATCGATGTGTATCCAAAATTTCTTTCATCCATGATCAAGCACTAACGAGATAGACAACAACACAACTTTCACTTAAGCTTGTATAGGGGAGGCAACCTTAGTTGGAGAGAACCAAGAGTAGGATATGTTGGAAATTATGGCTAATGGTGAATGAGGAAATTGTTCACAAGCT